>NC_084550.2:43305000-43577500 GCF_033978685.3 Nerophis lumbriciformis | reverse complement strand
CAAATTAGTGTTAAAAGAGGCTGCGGAATAATAATAATAAAGAATAATAAAAAGCTGCAAGCAGCGTTGGTCGGGCCCGCGTATTTGGCAGGTGCTAGTCCTAAGTGTCCCAATACTTTTGTGTACTTGTAGTCTGAAGTGTCCCAAGACTTTTGTCTAGTGTACCTACCTTGTCTGCATTGTGTGGGCACGTTGGTGCTTCCTGCTTTTAAGCAGCCATCTTGAAAAAACAGCATTGCAGCAGCATCAGCGCAGCGGGTCTTTGAAGGGTCATAAAATCAAAACCGGAGCAGTTATAAAAAAACTGTTCTGTTAATGTATGCACAAGGGTTTAATCTCTCTCCTGTGTTAGTTTGAAGGCGAAACGACAAACGCGCTCAGAGGAGATAGTTTTTGAAGGAAGGTGACCGGTTTTTACAAAATAATTGTTTTGAAGGGGGAATAGCAAACTTGCTGTTGATTTTTGCTGGGGGTTGTCAATTTATGAAATGTAGGTCTAAGTGAGACCTACGGAGAGGTTTTTGTATCATGTCTCTGCGACCTTCCCAGTGGGAGTTACAGGCAGTTTTGTCTATTTTTACTTCCGAGGAGCAGTTTTTTGTCAGTTTGATTAAAAAATTGCTGTAGAGCACAATTTTTAGATTAGGGGTTAGGTTTTTTCATTAGATCACAGTTTTAGCCAGTCGTGATGTGTGTGTTCAGTTTGGTGAGTTTTGAAGCATGTTAAGGGGGTCAAATAGCAGCTAAAAGAGGCAAAAGTGACTGTTTTTAGTACTTTTTTGTCTTGAAGGGGGAATTGCCAACTTCCTGTAGATTTTAGCCCGAAGACATAAAATTATGAGAAGTAGGTCTAAGTCAGACCTACATAGAGGATTTTGTTGCATATTTTTCCGACCTTCCTAGTGGGAGTTACAGGCAGTCTAGTTTTTTTTTTTCCTAGGGGGCGCTAGAGCGCAATTTTGAGTTTTATGTTTCGGTTTTTTAAAAAACATGCGATTTTCGCAGGTCCTGATGTGTGGGTAAAATATGGTGAGTTTTGAAGCATGTTAAGTGGGTCAAATTACAGTTTCTTGT
The DNA here is from genome assembly GCF_033978685.3 of Nerophis lumbriciformis. Classification (NCBI taxonomy): domain Eukaryota; kingdom Metazoa; phylum Chordata; class Actinopteri; order Syngnathiformes; family Syngnathidae; genus Nerophis; species Nerophis lumbriciformis. Next base: position 43,576,426 of record NC_084550.2, on the reverse strand, counting down.
GGGTGCGGAAGAATAATAAAGAATAATAAAACGGACGAAAAACAATAGGTCCTTATGTCCCATTGCATAAGGACTCCCTGTGGGAGTCCTTTTGCAATGGGCCGTGCGGGCCCTAAATATACCTTTCTCTAGGCATTATTAGTCATTTTGCATTTGTGTTTTAGGAGTTATGTTTAAATAACTGTGATATTGAGTGTGGCAGTTATACTGTCACTATGAGTAAAACCTAATTTTTGTTTTTGTAAACCTTACCAAAATACCTGATTCTGATAAAACTCACATATTGCATATTTGGTTTTGGAGTTGTGTTTATATAACTTTCATATATAGTATGACAGCTATACTGGAAAATTGTGTAAAAGAAAAACCTAACTCTTGTCTTTACAAACCTTACAAAATATTTTTTCCAGTAAAACTCACAAAGATACATTCCTCAAGGCATTATTAGCCATATTGTCAGATTGATTGTGACAGTATACTGTCATTATGAGTAAAACTAATATTTTGTATTTGTAAACCTTACAAAAACAACTGATTCTAGTAAAACTAACATGGATACAAAATTATAGGAATTTCTAGACAAAATGCATGTTTGGGGGCAGTCAATGTGGCAGTTATACTGTCATTATGAGTAAAACCTAATTTTTGTATTTTTCAACCTTACCAAAATACCTGATTCTGGTAAAACTCACATAGATACAATATTACCCGCATTTTTAGACATAATGCATGTTTGGTTTTGGAGTTATGTTCATATAAAATTTACATTTATTATGACAGTTATACAAACATATTGAATAAAAAAAACTAACTTGTGTCTTTACAAACCTTACAAAATATTTTTATTTTCCAGTTAAACTCACAAAGATACCTTTCTCCAGGCAGAATTAGCCTTTTAGCATGTTTAAATTAGGACTTATGTTTAAATAACTGTAATTTTGAACGTGGCAGTTATACTGTCATTATGAGTAAAACCTACTTTTTGTATTTGTAAACCTTACCAAAATACCTGATTCTGGTCAAACTCACATAGATTTAATATTACAGGCATTTTTAGACATAAAGCATGTTTGGTTTTGGCGTTATGTTTATATAACTGTCATTTTGAATGTGGCAGTTATACTGTCATTATGAGTAAAAAAACTAACTTCTGTCTTTACAAACCTTACAAAATATTTTTTTTCCAGTTAAACTCACAAAGATACATTTCCCCAGGCATTATTAGCCATTGAACATGTTTGGTTTAGGAGTTATGTTTGAATAACTGTCATATTGAGTGTGGCAGTTATACTGTAATTGAGAGTAAAACCTATTTTTTGTATTTGTAAACCTTACCAAAATACCTGATTCTGGTAAAACCCACATCGATACAATATTACAGGAATTTTTAGACATAAAATATGTTTGGTTTTGGAGTTATGTTTATATAACTTTCATATTTAGTATGACAGTTATACCATCATATTGAGTAAAAAAAAACTAATTTGTATCTTTACAAATCTTACAAAATATTGTTTTCCAGTAAAATTCACAAATATACATTTCTCTAGGCATTATTAGTCATTTTGCATTTGTGTTTTAGGAGTTATGTTTAATTAACTGTCATATTGAGTGTGGCAGTTATATTGTCACTATGAGTAAAACCTAATTTTTGTATTTGTAAACCTTACCAAAATACCTGAATCTGACAAAACTCACATATATTCAATATTACAGGCATTTTTAGACGGATTGCATATTTGGTTTTGGAATTATGTTTATATAACTTTCATATATAGTATGACAGCTAAACTGCTAAATTGTGTAAAAAAACTAACTTGTGTCTTTACAAACCTTACAAAATATTTTTTCCAGTAAAACTCACAAAGATACATTCCTCAAGGCATTATTAGCCATTTTGTCAGTATACTGTCATTATGAGTAAAACTAATATTTTGTATTTGTAAACCTTACAAAAACAACTGATTAGAGTAAAACTCACATGGATACAAAATTATAAGCATTTTTAAACACAATGCATGTTTGGTGGCAGTCAATGTGGCAGTTATACTGTCATTATGAGTAAAACCTATTTTTTGTAATTGTGAACCTTTCCAAAATACCTGATTCTGGTAAAACTCACATCGATACAATATTACAGGCATTTTTAGACATAATGTATGTTTGGTTTTGGAGTTATATTTATATAACTTTCATATTTAGTATGACAGTTATACCATCATATTAAATAAAAAAAACTAACTTGTGTCTTTATAAACCTTACAAATTATTTGTTTCCAGTAAAACTCACACTAATACATTTCTCCAGGCATTATTAGCCATTTATCATGTTTGGTTTAAATAACTGTCATATCAAATTTTGCAGTTATACTGTCATAATATGACAGTAAAACTGTCATACTAAATATGAAAGTTAAATAAACATAAATCAAATCAAATCAAATCAACTTTATTTATAAAGCACATTTAAAATTTACCAAATTTTAAATGTATTATTTAACCTGTACAATGAACAGGTTAAAAGATAAAACGAGTACCGAGCAAACACAACACAACACAAACAGAACACGATCAAAAATAAATAATTAAAATAGAATTAATAAAAACATAAAAACATGAAAACAGGATCACAGCAGGTGTATTATGGGGCGCCATTGCAGGATGGATATCACTCAGTGTTAAAAGCCATGGAATAAAAGTATGTTTTTAAGAGAGATTTAAAAACAGGAAGAGAGGAGGCTTGTCTAACACTCAGGGGTAGGTTGTTCCAGAGCTTGGGAGCAGCAACGGCGAAAGCTCTGTCACCTCTAAGCTTCAGTGTGTGAATGTGTGTGTGTATGTATGTGAATGGGTGAATGTGGAAATAGTGTCAAAGCGCTTTGAGTTCCTTAAAAAAGGTAGAAAAGCGCTATACAAGTACAACCCATTTACCATTTACCATTCAGCCTTGTGTCAGGGACCGTCAACAGCAGCTGATCGGCTGCAAACTCCAAAACCAAACTTGCAATACGTCTAAAAATGCCTGGAATATTGAATCTATGTGAGTTTTACCAGAATCAGGTATTTTGGTAAGGTTTACAAATACCAAAATTGGGTTTTACTCATAATGACAGTATAACTGCCATATTCAAAATAACAGTTATTTAAACATAACTCCTAAACCAAACATGCTATATAGCTAATAATGCCTGGAGAAATGTATCTTTGTGAGTTTTACTAGAAAAACATATTTTGTAAGGTTTGTAAAGACAAAAGTTTTTTTTTTTTTTTTTACTCAATATGATGGTATAACTGTCAAACTAAATATAAAAGTAATATAAACATCATTCCAAAACCAAACTCCTAAACCAAACTTGCAATCCGTCTTAAACTGCCTGTAATATTGAATCTATATGAGTTTTACCAGAATCAGGTATTTTGGTAAGGTTTACAAATACAAAACCTGGGTTTTACTCATAATGACAGTATAACTGCATTATTTGATATGACAGTTATTTAAACATAACTCCTAAACCAAACATGATAAATAGCTAATAATGCCTGGAAAAATGTATATAAACATAACTCCAAAACCAAACATGCATTATGTCTAAAAATGCCTGTAATATTGTATCTATGTGAGTTTTACCAGAATCAGGAATTTTGGTAAGGTTTATAAATACAAAAATTAGGTTTTACTCATGACAGTATAACTGCCACCCTCAATATGACGGTTATGTTAACATAACTCCTAAACCACACATGCAAAATGGCTAATAATGCCTGGAGAAATGTAGCTTTGTGAGTTTTACAGGAAAACAAATATTTTGTAAGGTTTGATAAGACACAAAATAGGTTTTTTTATTCAATATGTTTGTATAACTGTCATAATAAATGTAAAAGTTATATAAACATAACTCCAATACCAAACATGCAATCCGTCTAAAAATGCCTGTAATATTGAATCTATGTGAGTTTTACTAGAATCAGGTATTTTGTTAAGGTTTACAAATAAAACAATTAGGTTTTACTCACTATGACAGTATACTGTCACATTCAATCTGACTGTTATTTAAACACAAATTCTAAACCACAGATGCAAAATGGCTAATAATAACTGGAGAAATGTATTTTTGTGAGTTTTACTGGAAGAAAAATATTTTGTAAGGTTTGTATAGACACAAGTTAGTTTTTTTTACTCAATATGATGGAAACATGCTTTATGTCTAAAAAAATCCTGTAATATTTTATCCATGTGAGTTTTATCAGAATCAGTTATTTTGGTAATTTTACAAATACAAAAAATAGGTTTTACTCATAATGACAGTATATCTGCCACACTCAATATGACAGTTATTTAAACATAACTCTAAACCAAACATAGTTAATGGCTAATAATGCTTGGAGAAATGTATATTTGTGAGTTTTACTGGAAAAACATTTTTTTAAGGTTTATAAAGACACAAGTTAGTTTTTTTTACTCAATATGACAGTATAACTGTAATACTAAATGTAAAAAATATATAAACATGACTCCAAAACCAAACATGCATTATGTTTAAAAATGCCTGTCATTTTGTATCCATGCGAGTTTTACTAAAATCAATTGTTGTAGTAAGGTTTGCAACTACAAATTATTGGTTTTACTCACCATGATAGTATACTGTCACATTCAATTTGACAGTTATTTAAACATAACTACAAAACCACACATGCAAAATGGCTATAATGCCTGGAGAAATGTATCTTTGTGAGATTACTGGAAAAACATATTTTGTAAGGTTTGTAAAGAAACAATTTAGTTTTTTTTACTTAATATGATGAGGTGGCTACTTTTCCAGGGTGTACGCCGCCTTCCGCCCGATTGTAGCTGAGATAGGCTTCAGCGTCCCCCGCGACCCCCAAGGGAATAAGCGGTAGAAAATGGATGGATGGATGGACAGTATAACTGTCACACTAAATGTAAAAGTAGTATAAACATAACTCCAAAACCAAACATGCATTATGTCTAAAAATGCCTGTAATATTGTATCCATGTGAGTTTTACTAGAATCAGTTGTTTTTGTAAGTTTTGCAAATACAAAATATTGGTTTTACTCACTATGACAGTATACTGTCACATTCAATCTGACAGCTATTTAAACATAACTCCTAAAAACGTATAAAATACTACACGGTCTAGCTCCGTCCTATCTTGTCGATTGCATTGTACCATATGTCCCGGCAAGAAATTTGCGTTCAAAGAACTCCGGCTTATTAGTGATTCCCAGAGCCCAAAAAAAGTCTGCGGGCTATAGAGCGTTTTCTATTCGGGCTCCAGTACTATGGAATGCCCTCCCGGTAACAATTAGAGATGCTACCTCAGTAGAAGCATTTAAGTCCCATCTTAAAACTCATTTGTATACTCTAGCCTTTAAATAGCCCCCCTGTTAGACCAGTTGATCTGCCGTTTCTTTTCTTTTCTCCTCTGCTCCCCTTTTCCTTGAGGGGGGGGGGCACAGGTCCGGTGGCCATGGATGAAGTGCTGGCTGTCCAGAGTCGGAACCCGGGGTGGACCGCTCGCCTGTGCATCGGCTGAGAACATCTCTGCGCTGCTGACCCGTCTCCGCTCGGGATGGTGTCCTGCTGGCCCCACTATGGACTGGACTCTTACTATTATGTTGGATCCACTATGGACTGGACTCTCACAATATTATGTCAGACCCACTCAACATCCATTGCTTTCGGTCTCCGCTAGAGGGGGGGGGGGGGGGGTTACCCACATATGCGGTCCTCTCCAAGGTTTCTCATAGTCATTCACATCGACGTCCCACTGGGGTGAGTTTTTCCTTGCCCTTATGTGGGCTTTGTACCGAGGATGTCGTTGTGGCTTGTGCAGCCCTTTGAGACACTTGTGATTTAGGGCTATATAAATAAAGATTGATTGATTGATTGATTGACATGTGTCTTTGTTAGTTTTAATAGGAAAAATATATTTTGTAAGGTTTGCAAAGTTGCAAGTTAGTTTTTTTAATTCAATATGACTGTATAACTTTCATACTAAATATGAAAGTTACATAATTCCAAAACTAAACATGCATTATGTTTAAAAATGCCTAACATTCTGTATCTATGTGAGTTTTACCAGAATCAGGTAATTTGGTAAGGTTTACAAATACAAAAATTAGGTTTTACTCATAATGACAGTATAACTTCTCTAATCAATTTGACATTTATTTAAACATAACTTCCTAACCACACATGCAAAAAGGCTAATAAAGCCTAAAACAATGCATCCTTGTGAGTTTTACTCGAAACATATGCTTTTTTAAGGCTTGCGATTACAAAAAGTAGTTTTTTTGCTCAATAGTGATGTTTTTAAAATCCTGATATAATGCGAAAAAAGCAATAAAAGAGTTTTTCAACATAATTCCTAAACCAAACATGCATTGTGTCTTAATATTGCCTATAATATTGTATCCAAGTGAGTTTTAGTAGAATCATTTGTTTTTGTAAGGTTTGCAAATACAACATTTTGGTTTCACTCACTATGACAGTATACTGTCACATTCATACTGTCACATTCAATCTGACTGTTATTTAAACATAAATTCTAAACCACAGATGCAAAATGGCCACAAATGCCTGGAGAAATGTATTTTTGTGAGTTTTACTGGGAAAAAAAATATTTTGTAAGGTTTGTTTGGACAAAAGTTTTTTTTACTCAATATGATGGTATAACTGTCTTACTAAATTTGAAAGTTATATAAACATAACTTCAAAACCAAACATGCAATCCGTCTAAAAATGCCTGTAATATTGAATCTATGTGAGTTTTACCAGAATCAGGTATTTTGGTAAGGTTTACAAATACAAAAATTAGGTTTTACTCATAATGACAGTATAACTGCCACATTCAAATTGACAGTTATTTAAACATAACTCCTAAAACAAAAATGCTAAATGGCTAATAATGATTGGAGAAATGCATCTTTGTGAGTTTTACTGAAAAAAAATGATTATATTTTGTAAGGTTTGTAAAGACACAAGTTAGTTTTTTTTTACTCCATATGACAGTATAACTGTCATACTAAAAGTAAAATGTATATAAACAAAACTCCAAAACCAAACATGCATTATGTCTAAAAATTCCTGTAACATTGTATCCATGTGAGTTTTACTAGAACCAGTTGTTTTTTTAAGGTTTGCAAATACAAAATATTGGTTTTACTCACTATGACAGTATGTTGTCACATTCAATCTGACAGTTATTTAAACATAACTCCTAAACCAAACATACAAAATGACTAATAATGCCTGGAGAAATGTATATTTGTGAGTTTTACTGAAAAAAATATATATATATTTTGTAAGGTTTGTAAAAACACAAGTTAGTTTTTTTTACTCAATATGACAGTATAACTGTCATACTAAATATGAAAGTTATTTAAACATAACTCAAAAACCAAACATGCATTATGTCCAAAATTGCCTGTAATATTGTATCTATGTGAGCTTTACTACAATCAGGTATCTTGGTGAGGTTTACAAATACAAAAATAAGGTTTTACTCATAATGACAGTATAACTCCCACACTAAATGTAAAAGTTATATAAACATAACTCCAAAACCAAACATGCATTATATCTAAAAATGCCTGTAATTTTGTATCCATGTGAGTTTTACTAGAATCAGTTGTTTTTGTAAGGTTTGCAAATACAAAATATTGGTTTTACTCACTATGACAGTATACTGCTGTCATATTGAGTAAAAAAAAACAAAAAAACTTGTGTTATAACAAACCTTACAAAAAAAAATGTTCCAGAAAAATTCACAGATATACATTTCTCCAGGCATTATTAGTCATTTTGAATGTGTGGTTTAGGAGTTATGTTTAAATAACTGTCAGATTGAATGTGACAGTATACTGTCACAGTGAGTAAAACCAATATTTTGTATTTGCAAAACTTACAAAAACAACTGATCTAGTAAAACTCACAGGGATACATCATTTCAGGCATTTTTAGACAAAATGCATGTTTGGTTTTGGAGTTATGTTTATATAACTTTTCCATTTAGTATGACAGTTATACTGTCTTTTTGAGTCAAAAAAACAACAAACTTGTGTCTTTACAAACCTTACAATTTTTTATTTTTTTTCCAGTAAAACTCACAAAGATACATTTCTCCAGGCATTATTTGCCATTTAGCATGTTTTGTTTAGGAGTTATGTTTAGAAAAACTGTCATTTCGAATGTGGCAGTTATCCGTCATTATGAGTAAAACCTAATTTTTTTATTTGTAATCCTTACCAAAATACCTGATTCTGGTGAAAATCACATATATTCAATATTACAGAAATTTTTAGACAGATTGCAAGTTTGGTTTTGGAGTTATGTTTATATAACTTTCAAATTTAGTAAGACAGTTATACTATCATATTGAGTAAAAAAAAACTAACTTTTGTCCATACAAACCTTACAAAATATTTTCTTCCGGTAAAACTCACAAAAATACATTTCTCCAGGCATTTTTAGCCATTTTGCATCTGTGGTTTAGAATTTATGTTTAAATAACAGGCAGATTGAATGTGACAGTATACTGTCTTAGTAAATAAAACTAAATTTTTGTATTTGTAAACCTTACCAAAGAGGCTGATTCTGTAAAACTCACATAGATACAATATTACAGGAATTTTTAGACATAAAACATGTTTGGTTTTGGAGTTATGTTTATATAACTTTCATATTTAGTATGACAGTTATACCATCATATTGTGTAAAAAAACCTAATTTGTGTCTTTACAAACCTTACAAAATATTTTTTTTCCATTAAAATTCACAAAGATACATATTTCCAGGCATTATTAGTCATTTTGCATTTGTTTTGTAGGAGTTCTGTTTAAAAACTGTCATATTGAGTGTGGCAGTTATACTGTCATTATGAGTAAAACCTAATTTTTGTATTTGTAATCCTTACCAAAATACCTGATTTTGGTAAAATTCACATAGATTCAATATTACAGGCATTTTTACACGGATTGCAAGTTTGGTTTTGGAGTTATGTGTATATAACTTTCATATTTAATATGACAGTTATACTGTCAAATTGAGTAAAAAATAACAAACTTGTAATTTTACAAACCTTACAAAATATTTTTTTCCAGTAAAATTCACAGAGATACATTTTTCCAGGCATTATTAGTCATTTTGCATGTGTGGTTTAGGAGTTATGTTTAAATAGCTGTCAGTTTGAATGTGACAGTATACTGTCATAGTGAGTAAAACTAATATTTTGTATTTGCAAAACTTACAAAAACAACTGATTCTAGTAAAACTCACATGGATACAATATTACAGGCATTTTTAGACATAATGCATGTTTAGTTTTGGAGTTATGTTTATACTACTTTTACATTTAGTATGACAGTTATACTGTCCATCCATCCATCCATTTGCTACCGCTTATTCCCTTCGGGGTCGCGGGGGGCGCTGGAGCCTATCTCAGCTACAATCGGGCGGAAGGCGGGTACACCCTGGAAAAGTTGCCACCTCATCATATTAAGTAAAAAAAACTAAATTGTTTCTTTACAAACCTTACAAAATATGTTTTTCCAGTAATCTCACAAAGATACATTTCTCCAGGCATTATAGCCATTTTGCATGTGTGGTTTGGTAGTTATGTTTAAATAACTGTCAAATTGAATGTGACAGTATACTATCATGGTGAGTAAAACCAATATTTTGTAATTGCAAACCTTACTACAACAATTGATTTTAGTAAAACTCGCATGGATACAAAATTACAGGCATTTTTAAACATAATGCATGTTTGGTTTTGGAGTTATGTTTATATATGTTTTACATTTAGAATTACAGTTATACTGTCATATTGAGTAAAAAAAACTAACTTGTGTCTTTATAAACCTTAAAAAAAAATGTTTTCCAGTAAAACTCACAAAGATACATTTCTCCAGGCATTATTAGCCATTAACCATGTTTGGTTTAGAGTTATGTTTAAATAACTGTCATATTGCGTGTGGCAGATATACTGTCATTATGAGTAAAACCTATTTTTTGTATTTGTAAAATTACCAAAATAACTTAATCTGATGAAACTCACATGGATAAAATATTACTGGATTTTTTTAGACATAAAGCACGTTTCCATCATATTGAGTAAAAAAAACTAACTTGTGTCTATACAAACCTTACAAAATATTTTTTTTTCCATTAAAATTCACAAAAATACATTTCTCCAGTTATTATATGCCATTTTGCATCCGTGGTTTAGAATTTGTGTTTAAATAACAGTCAGATTGAATGTGACAGTATACTGTCATAGTGAGTAAAACCAAATGTTTGTATTTGTAAACCTTAACAAAATACCTGATTCTAGTAAAACTCACATAGATTCAATATTACAGGCATTTTTAGATGGATTGCACGTTTGGTATTGGAGTTATGTTTATATAACTTTTACATTTATCATGACAGTTATACAAACATATTGAATAAAAAAAACTATTTTGTGTCTTATCAAACCTTACAAAATATTTTTTTTCCTGTAAAACTCACAAAGATACATTTCTTCAGGCATTATTAGCCATTTTGCATTTGTGGTTTAGGAGTTATGTTAACATAACCGTCATATTGAGGGTGGCAGTTATGTCATTTTGAGTAAAACCTAATTTTTGTATTTATAAACCTTACCAAAATTCCTGATTCTGGTAAAACTCACATAGATACAATATTACAGGCATTTTTAGACATAATGCATGTTTGCTTTTGGAGTTATGTTTATATACATTTTTCCAGGCATTATTAGCTATTCATCATGTTTGGTTTAGGAGTTATGTTTAAATAACTGTCATATCAAATAATGCAGTTATACTGTCATTATGAGTAAAACCCAAGTTTTGTATTTGTAAACCTTACCAAAATACCTGATTCTGGTAAAACTCATATAGATTCAATATTACAGGCAGTTTAAGACGGATTGCAAGTTTGGTTTAGGAGTTTGGTTTTGGAATGATGTTTATATTACTTTTATATTTATCCATCCATCCATCCATCTTCTTCCGCTTATCCGAGGTCGGGTTGCGGGGGCAGCAGCCTAAGCAGGGAAGCCCAGACTTCCCTCTCCCCAGCCACTTCGTCCAGCTCTTCCTGTTCGGACCCCGAGGCGTTCCCAGGCCAGCCGGGAGACATAGTCTTCCCAACGTGTCCTGGGTCTTCCCCGTGGCCTCCTACCGGTCGGACGTGCCCTAAACACCTCCCTAGGGAGGCGTTCGGGTGGCATCCTGACCAGATGCCCGAACCACCTCATCTGGCTCCTCTCGATGTGGAGGAGCAGCGGCTTTACTTTGAGCTCCCCCCGGATGGCAGAGCTTCTCACCCTATCTCTAAGGGAGAGCCCCGCCACCCGGCGGAGGAAACTCATTTCGGCCGCTTGTACCCGTGATCTTGTCCTTTCGGTCATAACCCAAAGCTCATGACCATAGGTGAGGATGGGAACATAGATCGACCGGTAAATCGAGAGCTTTGCCTTCCGGCTCAGCTCCTTTTCACCACAACGGATCGATACAGCGTCCGCATTACTGAAGACGCCGCATCGATCCGCCTGTCGATCTCACGATCCACTCTTCCCTCACTCGTGAACAAGACTCCGAGGTACTTGAACTCCTCCACTTGGGGCAAGATCTCCTCCCCAACCCGGAGATGGCACTCCACCCTTTTCCGAGTGAGAACCATGGACTCGGACTTGGAGGTGCTGAATCTCATCCCAGTCGCTTCACACTCGGCTGCGAACCGATCCAGTGAGAGCTGAAGATCCTGGCCAGATGAAGCCAACAGGACCACATCATCTGCAAAAAGCAGAGACCTAATCCTGCAGCCACCAAACCAGATCCCCTCAACGCCTTGACTGCGCCTAGAAATTTTGTCCATAAAAGTTATGAACAGAATCGGTGACAAAGGGCAGCCTTGGCGGAGTCCAACCCTCACTGGAAACATGTCCGACTTACTGCCGGCAATGCGGACCAAGCTCTGGCACTGAGCATACAGAGAGCGGACTGCCACAATCAGACAGTCCGATACCCCATACTCTCTGAGCACTCCCCACAGGACTTCCCGAGGGACACGGTCGAATGCCTTCTCCAAGTCCACAAAACACATGTAGACTGGTTGGGCAAACTCCCATGCACCCTCAAGGACCCTGCCGAGAGTATAGAGCTGGTCCACAGTTCCACAACCAGGACGAAAACCACACTGTTCCTCCTGAATCCGAGGTTCGACTATCCGGCGTAGCCTCCTCTCCAGTACACCTGAATAGACCTTACCGGGAAGGCTGAGGAGTGTGATCCCACGATAGTTAGAGCACACCCTCCGGTTCCCCTTCTTAAAGAGAGGAACCACCACCCCGGTCTGCCAATCCAGAGGTACTGCCCCCGATGTCCACGCAATGCTGCAGAGTCTTGTCAACCAAGACAGCCCCACAGCATCCAGAGCCTTAAGGAACTCCGGGCGGATCTCATCTACCCCTGGGGCCTTGCCACCGAGGAGCTTTTTAACTACCTCAGCAACCTCAGCCCCAGAAATAGGAGAGCCCACCACAGACTCCCCAGGCACTGCTTCCTCATAAGAAGACGTGTTGGTGGGATTGAGGAGGTCTTCGAAGTATTCCCTCCACCGATCCACAACATCCGCAGTCGAGGTCAGCAGAACACCACCCTCGCCATACACGGTGTTGATAGTGCACTGCTTCCCCTTCCTGAGGCGGCGGATGGTGGTCCAGAATCTTCGAAGCCGTCCGGAAGTCGTTTTCCATGGCTTCCCCGAACTCCTCCCATGTCCGAGTTTTTGCCTCTGCGACCGCTGAAGCCGCACACCGCTTGGCCTGTCGGTACCTGTCCGCTGCCTCAGGAGTCCTATGAGCCAAAAGAACCCAATAGGACTCCTTCTTCAGCTTGATGGCATCCCTCACCGCCGGTGTCCACCAACGGGTTCTAGGATTACCGCCACGACAAGCACCAACTACCTTGCGGCCACAGCTCCAATCAGCCGCCTCGACAATAGAGGCGCGGAACATGGTCCATTCGGACTCAATGTCCAGCACCTCCCTCGTGACATGTTCAAAGTTCTTCCGGAGGTGGGAATTGAAACTCTCTCTGACAGGAGACTCTGCCAGACGTTCCCAGCAAACCCTCACAATGCGTTTGGGCCTGCCAGGTCTGTCCGGCATCCTCCCCCACCATCGCAGCCAACTCACCACCAGGTGGTGATCGGTAGAAAGCTCAGCCCCTCTCTTCACCCGAGTGTCCAAAACATGAGGCCGCAAATCCGATGACACAACTACAAAGTCGATCATGGAACTGCGGCCTAGGGTGTCCTGGTGCCAAGTGCACATATGGACACCCTTATGTTTGAACATGGTGTTCGTTATGGACAATCTGTGACGGGCACAAAAGTCCAATAACAAAACACCGCTCGGGTTCAGATCCGGGCAGCCATTCTTCCCAATCACGCCTCTCCAGTAGCACGAGGGAATCACCCGGGGGAGCACTCTCAAGTACTCCCTCGAGTGAATCCAAAAAGGGTGGGTACTCTGAGTGCGGTTTGGCGCGTAAGCGCAAACCACAGTCAGGACCCGTTCCCCCACCCGAAGGCGGAGGGAAGCTACCCTCTCGTCCACCGGGTTGAACTCCAACGTACAGGCTCTGAGCCGGGGGGAAACAAGAATTGCCACCCCAGCCCGTCGCCTCTCACTGCCGGCAACGCCAGAGTGGAAGAGAGTCCAGCCCCTCTCGAGAGAACTGGTTCCAGAGCCCTTGCTGTGCGTCGAAGTGAGTCCGACTATATCTAACCGGAACATCTCCACTTCGCGCACTAGCTCAGGGTCCTTCCCCCCCAGCGAGGTGACGTTCCACGTCCCAAGAGCTAGCTTCTGTAGCCGAGGATCGGACCGCCAAGTGCCCTGCCTTCGGCTGCCGCCCAGCTCACATCGCACCCGACCTCTATGACCCCTGCTATGGATGGTGAGCCCATTGGAGGGGGGACCCACGTTGCCTCTTCGGGCTGTGCCCGGCCGGGCCCCATGTCAGGCGCTCGCCATCGTGCCCCACCTCCGGGCCTGGCTCCAGAGGGGGGCCCCGGTGACCCGCGTCCGGGCGAGGGAAATCTGGGTCCTTGTTTTTTATTATTCATGGAGGTCTTCCAGCTGCTCTTTGTCTGATCCCTCACCTAGGACCAGTTTGTCTTGGGAGACCCTACCAGGGGGCATAAAGCCCCCGGACAACATAGCTCCTAGGATCATTGGGACCACAAACTCCTCTACCGTGGCAGCTCAGAGAGGAGACTTTTTTTTTTTTTTATATTTAGTTTGACAGTTATACCATCATATTGAGTAAAAAAAAAAAAAAAAAAATGTTCATTACAAACCTTACAAAATATTTTTTTCTAGTAAAACTCACAAAGATACATTTCTCCAGGCATTATTAACCATTTAGCATGTTTGGTTTAGGAGTTATGTTTAAATAACTGTTATTTTGAATATGGCAGTTATACTGTCATTTTGAGTAAAACCCAATTTTTGTATTTGTAAACCTTACCAAAATACCTGATTCTGGTAAAACTCACATAGATTTAATATTACAGGCATTTTTAGACGTATTGCAAGTTTGGTTTTGGAGTTATGTTTATTTAACTTTCATATTTAGTATGACAGTTATACTGTCATATTAAGTGAAAAAACTAACTTGTTTCTTTACAAACCTTATAAAAAAAATGTTTTCCAGGAAAACTCCCAAAGATACATTTTTCCTGGCATTATTAGCCATTTTGTAATTGTGGTTTAGGAGTTACAGTATGTTTAAATAACTGTCAGATTGAATGTGACAGTATACTGTCATAGTGAGTAAAACCTAATTTTTGTATTTGTAAACCTTACCAAAAATACCTGATTCTGGTAAAAATCACATAGATACAATATTGCAGGCATTTTTAGACATAATGCATGTTTGGTTTTGGAGTTATGTTTATACAACTTTTATATATAGTATGACAGTTATACTATCATATTGAGTAAAAAAAAAAAAAACTTGTGTCTTTATAAACCTTACAAAAAAATGTTTTCCCAGTAAAACTCACAAAGATACATTTCTCCAGGCATAATTTGCCATTTATTACTGTCATAATGAGTAAAAAACTACTTTTTGTGTTTGCAAGCCTTAAAATAGCATATGTTTCGCGTAAAACTCACAAGGATGCATTGTTTTAGGCTTTATTAGCCTATTTTGCATGTGTGGTTAGGAAGTTATGTTTAAATAACTGTCAAATTGAAAGTAGCAGTTATCTGTCATTATGAGTAAACCCCTAATTTATGTAATTGTACACCTTACCAAATTAACTGATTCTTGTAAAACTCACATAGATACAATATTTTAGGCATTTTTAGATATAATGCATGTTCAGTTTTGGAGTTATGTTTATATAACTTTCATATTTGGTATGACAGTTATAATGTCATATTGAATTAAAAAAAACTAATTTGCCTCCTTGCAAAACTTACAAAAGATAATTTTTCTAGTAAAACTTACAAAGATACATGTCTGCAGGCATTATTAGACATGTTGCATGTTTAATGTAGGAATTATGTTGAAAAATGTTTTTATTGCTTATTTCGCATTATATCAGGATTTTAAGAACATTACTGTCATAATGAAAAAAAAAAGTACTTTTTGTGTTTGCAAGCCTTAAAATAGCAAATGTTTCGAGTAAAACTCACAAGGATGCATTGTTTTAGGCTTTTTTTTAACCTTTTTGCATGTGTGGTTAGGGAGTTAAGCTTAAATAACAGTCAAATTGAATGTAGCAGTTAACTGTCATTATAAAAAAAAAAAAAAATGTGTATTTGTAAACCTTACAAAATTACCTGATTCTGGTAAAACTCACATAGATACAATATTACAGGCATTTTTAGACATAATGCATGTTCAGTTTTGGAGTTATGTTTATATAACTCATATTTGGTATGACAGTTATACTGTCATATTGTATTAAAAAAAACTAACTTGAGTCTTTGTAAAACTTACAAAATATATTGTTTCTAGTATAACTAACAAAGATACTTGTATCCAGGCATTATTAGACATGCTGCATGTTTGGTGCAGGACTTATGTTGAAAAACATTTTTATTGCTTATTTCGCATTATCTCAGGATTTTAAGAACATTACTGTCAAAATGAGAAAAAAAAACTACTTTTTGTGTTTGCAAGCCTTAAAATAGCAAATGTTTCGAGTAAAACTCAAAAGGATGCATTGTTTTAGGCTTTATTAACCTATTTGCATGTGTGATTAGGAAGTTATGTTTAAATAACAGTCAAATTGAATGTAGCAGTTATACTGTCATTATGAAAAAAAAAAACAATTTTTGTATTTGTAAACCTTACCAAATTACCTGATTCTGGTTAAACTCACATAGATACAATATTTTAGGCATTTTTAGACATAATGCATGTTCAATTTTGGAGTTATCTTTATATATAATCTATATTTGGTATGACAGTTATACTGTCATATTGAATTTAAAAAACTAACTTGCCTCTTTGCAAAACTTACAAAATATAATTTTTCTAGTAAAACTAACAAAGATACATATCTTCACGCATTATCAGACATGTTGCATGTTTTATGTAGGAATTATGTTGAAAAACATTTTTATTGCTTATTTCGCATTATCTCAGGATTTTAAGAATATTACTGTCATAATGAGTAAAAAACTACTTTTTGTGTTTGCAAGCCTTAAAATAGCATATGTTTCGAGTAAAACTCACATGGATGCATTGTTTTAGGCTTTATTAGCCTATTTTGCATGTGTGGTTAGAAGTTATGTTTAAATAACTGTCAAATTGAAAGTAGCAGTTATACTGTCATTATGAGTAAACCCCTAGTTTATGTAATTGTACACCTTACCAAATTAACTGATTCTTGTAAAACTCACATAGATACAATATTTTAGGCATTTTTAGACATAATGCATGTTTAGTTTTGGAGTTATGTTTTTATAACTTTCATATTTGGTATGACAGTTATACTTTCATATTGAATTAAAAAAACTTATTTGCTTCTTTGCAAAACTTACAAAAGATATTTTTTCTAGTAAAACTCTTAAAGATACATGTCTTCAGGCATTATTAGACATGATGCATGTTTGGTGTAGGAATTATGTTGAAAAACATTTTTATTGCTTATTTCGCATTATATCAGGATTTTAAGAACATTACTGTCATAATGAAAAAAAAAGTACTTTTTGTGTTTGCAAGCCTTAAAATAGCAAATGTTTCGAGTAAAACTCACAAGGATGCATTGTTTTAGGCTTTTTTTAACCTTTTTGCATGTGTGGTTAGGGAGTTAAGCTTAAATAACAGTCAAATTGAATGTAGCAGTTAACTGTCATTATAAAAAATAAAAAAAATTTGCATTTGTAAACCTTACAAAATTACCTGATTCTGGTAAAACTCACATAGATACAATATTACAGGCATTTTTAGACATAATGCATGTTCAGTTTTGGAGTTATGTTTATATAACTCATATTTGGTATGACAGTTATACTGTCATATTGAATTTAAAAAACTAACTTGCCTCTTTGCAAAACTTACAAAAGATAATTTTTCTAGTAAAACTCTTAAAGATACATGTCTTCAGGCATTATTAGACATGATGCATGTTTGGTGTAGGAATTATGTTGAAAAACATTTTTATTGCTTATTTCGCATTATCTCAGGATTTTAAGAACATTACTGTCATGATGAGTAAAAAACTACTTTTTGTGTTTGCAAGCCTTGAAATAGCAAATGTTTCGAGGAAAACTCACAAGGATGCATTGTTTTAGGCTTTATTAACCTATTTGTATGTGTGATTAGGAAGTTATGTTTAAATAACAGTCACATTGAATGTAGCAGTTATACTGTCGTGAAAAAAAACAATTTTTGTATTTGTAAACCTTACCAAATTACCTGATTCTGGTGAAACTCACATATATACAATATTACAGGCAATTTTAGACATAATGCATGTTCAGTTTTGGAGTTATGTTTATATAACTTTCATATTTGGTATGACAGTTATACTGTCATATTGAATTAAAAAAAACGTATTTGCCTCTTTGCAAAACTTATAAAAGATATTTTTTCTAGTAAAACTAACAAAGATACATGTCTTCAGGCATTATTAGACATGTTGCATGTTTGGTGTAGGAATTATGTTGAAAAACATTTTTATTGCTTATTTCGCATTATCTCAGGATTTGAAGAACATTACTGTCAACATGAGTAAAAAACTACTTTTTCTGTTTGCAAGCCTTAAATAGCATATGTTTCGAGTAAAACTCACAAGGATGCATTGTTTTAGGCTTTATTAACCTATTTGTATGTGTGATTAGGAAGTTATGTTTAAATAACAGTCAAATTGAATGTAGCAGTTATACTGTCATTATGAAAAAAATCATTTTTGTATTTGTAAACCTTACCAAATTACCTGATTCTGGTGAAACTCACATAGATACAATATTACAGGCAATTTTAGACATAATGCATGTTCAGTTTTGGAGTTATGTTTATAAATAAATAATGATTAATGGGTTGTACTTGTATAGCGCTTTTCTGCCTTCAAGGTACTCAAAGTGCTTTGACACTACTTCCACATTTACCTATTCACACACACATTCACACACTGATGGAGGGAGCTGCCATGCAAGGCGCTAACCAGCACCCATCAGGAGCAAAGGTGAAGTGTCTTGCTCAGGACACAACGGACATGACGAGGTTGGTACTAGGTGGGGATTGAACGAGGGACCCTCGGGTCGCGCACGGCCATTCTTCCACTGCCCCTCGCCGTCCCAATTATATAACTTTCATATTTGGTATGACAGTTATACTGTCATATTGAATTAAAAAAACTAACTTGCCTCTTTGCAAAACTTACAAAAGATAATTTTTCTAGTAAAACTAACAAAGATACATGTCTTCAGGCATTATTAGACATGTTGCATGTTTGGTGTAGGAATTATGTTAAAAAACATTTTAATGCATATTTTGCATTGTCTCAGTATTTTAAGAACATTACTGTCATGAGTAAAAAACTACTTTGTGTGTTTGCAAGCCTTAAAATAGCATATGTTGCGAGTAAAACTCACAAGAATGCATTGTTCTATTTGCATGTGTGGTTAGGAAGTTATGTTTAAATATCTGTCAAAATGAATATAGCAGTTCTACTGTCATTATGAGAAAAAACCCAATTTTTGTATTTGTAAACCTTACAAAATTACCTTATTCTGGTAAAACTCAATGAGATACAATATTTTAGGCATTTTTAGACATAATGCATGTTCATTTTTGGAGTTATGTTTGTATAACTTTTACATTTAGTTTGACAGTTATACGGTTATATTGAATTAAAAAAACTAACTTGCGTCGTTGCAAAACTTACAAAAGATACATTTTCTAGTAAAACTAACAAAGATACATGTATTCAGGCATTATTAGACATGTTGCATGTTTGGTGTAGGAATTATGTTGAAAAACATTTTTATTGCTTTTTTCGCATTATCTCAGGATTTTAAGAACATTACTGGCATATTGAGTAAAAAACTACTATGACAGTATACTGTCACATTCAATCTGATAGTTATTTAAACATAACTCCTAAACCATGCAAGTAAAATGTCAAATAATGCCTGGAGAAATGTATCTTTGTGAGTTTTACAGGAAAAAAATAGTTTGTAAAGACACAAGTTAGCTTTTTTTTACTCAATATGACAGTATAACTGTCATACTTAATATGAAAGTTGAATAAATATAACACCAAAACCAAACTTGCAATCCGTCTAAAAATGCCTGTAATATTAAATATATGTGAGTTTTACCAGAATAATTTATTTTGGTAAGGTTTACAAATACAAAAATTGGGTTTTACTCATAATGACAGTATAACTGCCATATTCAAAATAACAGTTATTTAAACATAACTCCTAACCAAATATGCTAAATGGTTAATAATGCCTGGAGGAATGAATCTTTGTAAGTTTTACTAGAAAAAAAATATTTTGTAAGGTTTGTAAAGATACAAATTAGTGTTTTATTACTCAATATGATGGTATAACTGTCATACTAAATATGAAAGTTATATAAACATAACTCCAAAACCAAACATATTTTATGTCTAAAAATTCCTGTAATATTGTATCGATGTGGGTTTTACCAGAATCTGGTATTTTGGTAAGGTTTACAAATACAAAAAATTGGTTTTACTCTTAATGACAGTATAACTGCCACACTCAATATGACAGTTATTCAAACATAACTCCTAAACCAAACATGTTCAATGGCTAATAATGCCTGGGGAAATGTATCTTTGTGAGTTTAACTGGAAAAAAAAAAAAAAATTTGTAAGGTTTGTAAAGACAGAAGTTAGTTTTTTTACTCATAATGACAGTATAACTGCCACATTCAAAATGACAGTTATATAAACATAACGCCAAAACAAAACATGCATTTTGTCTAAAAATGCCTGTAATATTAAATCTATGTGAGTTTGACCAGAATCAGGTATTTTGGTAAGGTTTACAAATACAAAAAGTAGGTTTTACTCATAATGACAGTATAACTGCCATGTTCAAAATTACAGTTATTTAAACATAAGTCCTAATTTAAACATGATAAATGGCTAATTCTGCCTGGAGAAAGGTATCTTTGTGAGTTTAACTGGAAAATAAAAATATTTTGTAAGGTTTGTAAAGACACAAGTTAGTTTTTTTTATTCAATATGTTTGTATAACTGTCATAATAAATGTAAATTTTATATGAACATAACTCCAAAACCAAACATGCATTATGTCTAAAAATGCGGGTAATATTGTATCTATGTGAGTTTTACCAGAATCAGGTATTTTGGTAAGGTTGAAAAATACAAAAATTAGGTTTTACTCATAATGACAGTATAACTGCCACATTGACTGCCCCCAAACATGCATTTTGTCTAAAAATTCCTATAATTTTGTATCCATGTGAGTTTTACAAATACAAAATATTAGTTTTACTCATAATGACAGTATACTGTCACAATCAATCTGACAATATGGCTAATATTGCCTTGAGGAATGTATCTTTGTGAGTTTTACTGGAAAAAATATTTTGTAAGGTTTGTAAAGACAAGAGTTGGGTTTTTTTTTTACACAATTTTACAGTATAGCTGTCATACTATATATGAAAGTTATATAAACACAACTCCAAAACCAAATATGCAATATGTGAGTTTTATCAGAATCAGGTATTTTGGTAAGGTTTACAAAAACAAAAATTAGGTTTTACTCATAGTGACAGTATAACTGCCACACTCAATATGACAGTTATTTAAACATAACTCCTAAAACACAAATGCAAAATGACTAATAATGCCTAGATAAAGGTATATTTGTAAATTTTACTGGAAAACAATAGTTTGTAAGGTTTGTAAAGATACAAATTAGTTTGTTTTTTTACTCAATTTGATGGTATAACTTTCATACTAAATATGAAAGTTATATAAACATAACTCCAAAACCAAACATGCTTTATGTCTAAAAATTCCTGTAATATTGTATCGATGTGGTACAAAAAATAGGTTTTACTCATAACGACAGTATAACTGCCACACTCAATATGACAGTTGTTTAAACATAACTCCTAAACCAAACATGATAAATGGCTAATTATACCTGGAGAAATGTATTTTTGTGAGTTTTACTGGAAAAAAAAAAAACTAAGGCTTATAAAGACACAAGTTATTTTTTTAAATTCAATATAATGGTATAACTGTCATACTAAATATGAAAGTTGTATAAACATAACTCCAAAACCAAACATGCATTATGTCTAAAAATGCCTGTAATATTGTATATATGTGATTTTTACCAGAATAAGGTATTTTGATAAGGTTTACAAATACAAAATCTAGGTTTTACTCATGATGACAGTATAACTGCCACACTCAATATGACAGTTATTTAAACATAACTCCTAAACCAAACATGATAAATGGCTAATTATACCTGGAAAAATGTATCTTTGTGAGTTTTGCTGGAAAAAAAAAAGAAAGGTTTATAAAGACACAAGTTATTTTTTTTTTTTTTACTCAATATAATGGTATAACTGTCATACTAAATATGAAAGTTATATAAACATAACTCCAAAACCAAACATGTTTTATGTCTAAAAATTCCTGTAATCTTGTATCTATGTGAATTTTACCAGAATCAGGTATTTTGGTAAGGTTTACAAATACAAAAAATACGTTTTACTCATAATCACAATATAACTGCCACATTTAACATGACAGGTATTTAAACATAATTCCTAAACCACAAATGCAAAATGGCTAATAATGCCTGGAGCAATGTATCTTTGTGAGTTTTCCTTGGAAAAAAAAAAAAAAAAATGGTAAGGTTTGTAAAGACACAAGTTAGTTTTTTACTTATTGTGACAGTATAACTGGCATACTAAATATAAAAGTTAAATAAACATAACTACAAAACCAAACTTGCAATACGTCTAAAAATGCCTGTAATATTGTATCTATGTGAGTTTTACCAGAATCAGGTATTTTGGTAAGGTTTAGATGTACACAAATTTGGTTTTACTCATATTGACAGTATAACTGCCACATTTAATATGACAGTTATGTAAACATAACTCCTATACCACACATGCAAAATGGTTTATAATGCCTGGAGAAATATATCTTTGTGAGTTTTACTGGAAAAAACGAATTTGTAAGGTTTATAAAGATACAAGTAAAATTTTTTACTCAATATGATGATAAACTGTCATACTAAATATGAAAGTTATATTAACATAACTCCAAAACCAATTAATCTATTTTCGTTTTACTAGAATCAGGTATTTTGGTAAGGTTTACAAAAACAAAAAATAGGTTTTACTCATAATGACAGTATAACTGCCACATTCAATATGACAGTTATGTAAACATAACTCCTAAACCACACATGCAAAATGGTTAATAATGCCTGGAGAAATGTATCTTTTTAAGTTTTACAATTTTGTAAGGTTTGTAAAGACTGCGATGAGCTGGCGACTTGTCCAGGGTGTACCCCGCCTTCCGCCCGATTGTAGCTGAGATAGGCTCCAGCGCCCCCCGCAACCACAAAGGGAATAAGCGGTAGAAAATGGATGGATGAATGGGTTTGTAAAGACACAAGTTATTTTTTTCTTACTCAATATGACAGTCAAACTGTCATACTAAATGTAAAAAAATTATAAACATAACTCCAAAACCAAACATGCATTATGTCTAAAAATGCCTGTAATATTGTATTCATGTGAGTTTAACTAGAATCAGTTGTTTTTGTAAGGTTTGCAAATACAAAATATTGGTTTAACTCACTATGACAGTATACTGTCACATTCAATCTGACAGTTATTTAAACATAACTCCTAAACCAAACATGTTTTATGTCTAAAAATTCCTGTAATATTGTATCTATATGAGTTTTACCAGAATCAGGCATTTTGTTTAGGTTTACAAATACAAAAAATAGGTTTTACTCATAATGACAATATAACTGCCACACTCAACATGACAGTTATTTAAACATAATTCCTAAACCAAACATGATACATGCCTGGAAAAATGTATCTTTGTAATTTTTACTAGAAAAAAATATTTTGTAAGGTTTGTAAAGACTAAAGTTAGTTTTTTTTTACTCAATATGATGGTATAGCTGCCATACTAAATATGAAAGTTATATAAACATAATTCCAAAACCAAACTCCTAAACCAAACTTGCAATATGTCTTAAACTGCCTGTAATATTTATTCTATGTGAGTTTTACCAGAATCAGGTATTTTGGTAAGGTTTACAAATACAAAACTTGGGTTTTACTCATAATGACAGTATAACTGCAACATTTGATATGACAGTTATTTAAACCAAACATGATAAATGGCTAATAATGCCTGGAGAAATGTATTAGTGTGAGTTTTACTGGAAACAAATAATTTGTAAGGTTTATAAAGACACAAGTTAGTTTTTTTTTTATTTAATATGATGGTATAACTGTCATACTAAATATGAAAGTTATATAAATATAACTCCAAAACCAAACATGTTTTATGTCTAAAAATTCCTGTAATCTTGTATCTATGTGAATTTTACCAGAATCAGGTATTTTGGTAAGGTTTACAAATACAAAAAATACGTTTTACTCATAATCACAATATAACTGCCACATTTAACATGACAGGTATTTAAACATAATTCCTAAACCACAAATGCAAAATGGCTAAAAATGCCTGGAGCAATGTATCTTTGTGAGTTTTCCTTGAAAAAAAAAAAAAAAATGGTAAGGTTTGTAAAGACAGAAGTTAGTTTTTTTACTCATAATGACAGTATAACTGCCACATTCAAAATGACAGTTATATAAACATAACGCAGAAACCAAACATGCATTATGTCTAAAAATGCCTGTAATATTAAATCTATGTGAGTTTGACCAGAATCAGGTATTTTGGTAAGGTTTACAAATACAAAAAGTAGGTTTTACTCATAATGACAGTATAACTGCCACGTTCAAAATTACAGTTATTTAAACATAAGTCCTAATTTAAACATGTTAAATGGCTAATTCTGCCTGGAGAAAGGTATCTTTGTGAGTTTAACTGGAAAATAAAAATATTTTGTAAGGTTTGTAAAGACACAAGTTAGTTTTTTTTATTCAATATGTTTGTATAACTGTCATAATAAATGTCCATTTTATATGAACATAACTCCAAAACCAAACATGCATTATGTCTAAAAATGCGGGTAATATTGTATCTATGTGAGTTTTACCAGAATCAGGTATTTTGGTAAGGTTGAAAAATACAAAAATTAGGTTTTACTCATAATGACAGTATAACTGCCACATTGACTGCCCCCAAACATGCATTTTGTCTAAAAATTCCTATAATTTTGTATCCATGTGAGTTTTACTAGAATCAGTTGTTTTTGTAAGGTTTACAAATACAAAATATTAGTTTTACTCATAATGACAGTATACTGTCACAATCAATCTGACAATATGGCTAATAATGCCTTGAGGAATGTATCTTTGTGAGTTTTACTGGAAAAAATATTTTGTAAGGTTTGTAAAGACAAGAGTTAGGTTTTTTTTTTTACACAATTTTACAGTATAGCTGTCATACTATATATGAAAGTTATATAAACACAACTCCAAAACCAAATATGCAATATGTGAGTTTTATCAGAATCAGGTATTTTGGTAAGGTTTACAAAAACAAAAATTAGGTTTTACTCATAATGACAGTATAACTGCCACACTCAATATGACAGTTATTTAAACATGACTCCTAAAACACAAATGCAAAATGACTAATAATGCCTAGAGAAAGGTATATTTGTAAATTTTACTGGAAAACAATATTTTGTAAGGTTTGTAAAGATACAAATTAGTTTGTTTTTTTACTCAATTTGATGGTATAACTTTCATACTAAATAAGAAAGTTATATAAACATAACTCCAAAACCAAACATGCTTTATGTCTAAAAATTCCTGTAATATTGTATCGATGTGGTACAAAAAATAGGTTTTACTCATAACGACAGTATAACTGCCACACTCAATATGACAGTTGTTTAAACATAACTCCTAAACCAAACATGATAAATGGCTAATTATACCTGGAGAAATGTATTTTTGTGAGTTTTACTGGAAAAAAAAAAAGTAAGGCTTATAAAGACACAAGTTATTTTTTTTAATTCAATATAATGGTATAACTGTCATACTAAATATGAAAGTTGTATAAACATAACTCCAAAACCAAACATGCATTATGTCTAAAAATGCCTGTAATATTGTATATATGTGATTTTTACCAGAATCAGGTATTTTGATAAGGTTTACAAATACAAAATCTAGGTTTTACTCATAATGACAGTATAACTGCCACACTCAATATGACAGTTATTTAAACATAACTCCTAAACCAAACATGATAAATGGCTAATTATACCTGGAGAAATGTATCTTTGTGAGTTTTGCTGGAAAAAAAAAAAGTAAGGTTTATAAAGACACGTTTTTTGTTTTTTTTACTCAATATAATGGTATAACTGTCATACTAAATATGAAAGTTATATAAACATAACTCCAAAACCAAACATGTTTTATGTCTAAAAATTCCTTTAATATTTATTGTATCTATGTGAATTCTACCAGAATCAGGTATTTTGGTAAGGTTTACAAATACAAAAATTACGTTTTACTCATAATGACAATATAACTGCCACATTTAACATGACAGGTATTTAAACATAATTCCTAAACCAATGTTCGTTTTACTAGAATCAGGTATTTTGGCAAGGTTTACAAAAACAAAAAATAGGTTTTACTCATAATGACAGTATAACTGCCACATTCAATATGACAGTTATGTAAACATAACTCCTAAACCACACATGCAAAATGGTTAATAATGCCTGGAGAAATGTATCTTTTTAAGTTTTACAATTTTGTAAGGTTTGTAAAGACTGCGATGAGCTGGCGACTTGTCCAGGGTGTACCCCGCCTTCCGCCCGATTGTAGCTGAGATAGGCTCCAGCGCCCCCCGCAACCACAAAGGGAATAAGCGGTAGAAAATGGATGGATGAATGGGTTTGTAAAGACACAAGTTATTTTTTTCTTACTCAATATGACAGTAAAACTGTCATACTAAATGTAAAAAAATTATCAACATAACTCCAAAACCAAACATGCATTATGTCTAAAAATGCTTGTAATATTGTATTCATGTGAGTTTAACTAGAATCAGTTGTTTTTGTAAGGTTTGCAAATACAAAATATTGGTTTAACTCACTATGACAGTATACTGTCACATTCAATCTGACAGTTATTTAAACATAACTCCTAAACCAAACATGTTTTATGTCTAAAAATTCCTGTAATATTGTATCTATATGAGTTTTACCATAATCAGGCATTTTGTTTAGGTTTACAAATACAAAAAATAGGTTTTACTCATAATGACAATATAACTGCCACACTCAACATGACAGTTATTTAAACATAATTCCTAAACCAAACATGATACATGCCTGGAAAAATGTATCTTTGTAATTTTTACTAGAAAAAAATATTTTGTAAGGTTTGTAAAGACTAAAGTTAGTTTTTTTTTTACTCAATATGATGGTATAGCTGCCATACTAAATATGAAAGTTATATAAACATAATTCCAAAACCAAACTCCTAAACCAAACTTGCAATATGTCTTAAACTGCCTGTAATATTTATTCTATGTGAGTTTTACCAGAATCAGGTATTTTGGTAAGGTTTACAAATACAAAACTTGGGTTTTACTCATAATGACAGTATAACTGCAACATTTGATATGACAGTTATTTAAACCAAACATGATAAATGGCTAATAATGCCTGGAGAAATGTATTAGTGTGAGTTTTACTGGAAACAAATAATTTGTAAGGCTTATAAAGACACAAGTTAGTTGTTTTTTTTATTTAATATGATGGTATAACTGTCATACTATATATGAAAGTTATATAAATATAACTCCAAAACCAAACACACATTATGTCTAAAAATGCCTGTAATATTGTATCTATGTGAGTTTTACCAGAATCAGGTATTTTGGAAAGGTTCACAATTACAAAAAATAGGTTTTACTCATAATGACAGTATAACTGCCACATTGACTGCCACCAAACATGCATTGTGTTTAAAAATGCTTATAATTTTGTATCCATGTGAGTTTTCCTCTAATCAGTTGTTTTTGTAAGGTTTACAAATACAAAATATTAGTTTTACTCATAATGACAGTATACTGACAAAATGGCTAATAATGCCTTGAGGAATGTATCTTTGTGAGTTTTACTGGAAAAAATATTTTGTAAGGTTTGTAAAGACACAAGTTAGTTTTTTTACACAATTTAGCAGTTTAGCTGTCATACTATATATGAAAGTTATATAAACATAATTCCAAAACCAAATATGCAATCCGTCTAAAAATGCCTGTAATATTGAATATATGTGAGTTTTGTCAGATTCAGGTATTTTGGTAAGGTTTACAAATACAAAAATTAGGTTTTACTTATAGTGACAATATAACTGCCACACTCAATATGACAGTTAATTAAACATAACTCCTAAAACACAAATGCAAAAAGACTAATAATGCCTAGAGAAATGTATATTTGTGAATTTTACTGGAAAACAATATTTTGTAAGATTTGTAAAGTTTTTTTACTCAATATGATGGTATAACTGTCATGCTAAATATGAAAGTTATATAAACATAACTCCAAAACCAAACATATTTTATGTCTAAAAATTCCTGTAATATTGTATCGATGTGGGTTTTACCAGAATCAGGTATTTTGGTAAGGTTTACAAATACAAAAAATAGGTTTTACTCATAATGACAGTATAACTGCCACACTCAATATGACAGTTATTCAAACATAACTCCTAAACCAAACATGTTCAATGGCTAATAATGCCTGGGGAAATGTATCTTTGTGAGTTTAACTGGAAAAAAAATATTTTGTAAGGTTTGTAAAGACAGAAGTTAGTTTTTTTACTCATAATGACAGTATAACTGCCACATTCAAAATGACAGTTATATAAACATAACGCAGAAACCAAACATGCATTATGTCTAAAAATGCCTGTAATATTTATTCTATGTGAGTTTTACCAGAATCAGGTATTTTGGTAAGGTTTACAAATACAAAACTTGGGTTTTACTCATAATGACAGTATAACTGCAACATTTGATATGACAGTTATTTAAACCAAACATGATAAATGGCTAATAATGCCTGGAGAAATGTATTAGTGTGAGTTTTACTGGAAACAAATAATTTGTAAGGCTTATAAAGACACAAGTTAGTTGTTTTTTTTATTTAATATGATGGTATAACTGTCATACTATATATGAAAGTTATATAAATATAACTCCAAAACCAAACACACATTATGTCTAAAAATGCCTGTAATATTGTATCTATGTGAGTTTTACCAGAATCAGGTATTTTGGAAAGGTTCACAATTACAAAAAATAGGTTTTACTCATAATGACAGTATAACTGCCACATTGACTGCCACCAAACATGCATTGTGTTTAAAAATGCTTATAATTTTGTATCCATGTGAGTTTTCCTCTAATCAGTTGTTTTTGTAAGGTTTACAAATACAAAATATTAGTTTTACTCATAATGACAGTATACTGACAAAATGGCTAATAATGCCTTGAGGAATGTATCTTTGTGAGTTTTACTGGAAAAAATATTTTGTAAGGTTTGTAAAGACACAAGTTAGTTTTTTTACACAATTTAGCAGTTTAGCTGTCATACTATATATGAAAGTTATATAAACATAATTCCAAAACCAAATATGCAATCCGTCTAAAAATGCCTGTAATATTGAATATATGTGAGTTTTGTCAGATTCAGGTATTTTGGTAAGGTTTACAAATACAAAAATTAGGTTTTACTTATAGTGACAATATAACTGCCACACTCAATATGACAGTTAATTAAACATAACTCCTAAAACACAAATGCAAAAAGACTAATAATGCCTAGAGAAATGTATATTTGTGAATTTTACTGGAAAACAATATTTTGTAAGATTTGTAAAGTTTTTTTACTCAATATGATGGTATAACTGTCATGCTAAATATGAAAGTTATATAAACATAACTCCAAAACCAAACATATTTTATGTCTAAAAATTCCTGTAATATTGTATCGATGTGGGTTTTACCAGAATCAGGTATTTTGGTAAGGTTTACAAATACAAAAAATAGGTTTTACTCATAATGACAGTATAACTGCCACACTCAATATGACAGTTATTCAAACATAACTCCTAAACCAAACATGTTCAATGGCTAATAATGCCTGGGGAAATGTATCTTTGTGAGTTTAACTGGAAAAAAAATATTTTGTAAGGTTTGTAAAGACAGAAGTTAGTTTTTTTACTCATAATGACAGTATAACTGCCACATTCAAAATGACAGTTATATAAACATAACGCAGAAACCAAACATGCATTATGTCTAAAAATGCCTGTAATATTAAATCTATGTGAGTTTGACCAGAATCAGGTATTTTGGTAAGGTTTACAAATACAAAAAGTAGGTTTTACTCATAATGACAGTATAACTGCCACGTTCAAAATTACAGTTATTTAAACATAAGTCCTAATTTAAACATGTTAAATGGCTAATTCTGCCTGGAGAAAGGTATCTTTGTGAGTTTAACTGGAAAATAAAAATATTTTGTAAGGTTTGTAAAGACACAAGTTAGTTTTTTTTATTCAATATGTTTGTATAACTGTCATAATAAATGTACATTTTATATGAACATAACTCCAAAACCAAACATGCATTATGTCTAAAAATGCGGGTAATATTGTATCTATGTGAGTTTTACCAGAATCAGGTATTTTGGTAAGGTTGAAAAATACAAAAATTAGGTTTTACTCATAATGACAGTATAACTGCCACATTGACTGCCCCCAAACATGCATTTTGTCTAAAAATTCCTATAATTTTGTATCCATGTGAGTTTTACTAGAATCAGTTGTTTTTGTAAGGTTTACAAATACAAAATATTAGTTTTACTCATAATGACAGTATACTGTCACAATCAATCTGACAATATGGCTAATAATGCCTTGAGGAATGTATCTTTGTGAGTTTTACTGGAAAAAATATTTTGTAAGGTTTGTAAAGACAAGAGTTAGGTTTTTTTTTTTACACAATTTTACAGTATAGCTGTCATACTATATATGAAAGTTATATAAACACAACTCCAAAACCAAATATGCAATATGTGAGTTTTATCAGAATCAGGTATTTTGGTAAGGTTTACAAAAACAAAAATTAGGTTTTACTCATAATGACAGTATAACTGCCACACTCAATATGACAGTTATTTAAACATAACTCCTAAAACACAAATGCAAAATGACTAATAATGCCTAGAGAAAGGTATATTTGTAAATTTTACTGGAAAACAATATTTTGTAAGGTTTGTAAAGATACAAATTAGTTTGTTTTTTACTCAATTTGATGGTATAACTTTCATACTAAATAAGAAAGTTATATAAACATAACTCCAAAACCAAACATGCTTTATGTCTAAAAATTCCTGTAATATTGTATCGATGTGGTACAAAAAATAGGTTTTACTCATAACGACAGTATAACTGCCACACTCAATATGACAGTTGTTTAAACATAACTCCTCAACCAAACATGATAAATGGCTAATTATACCTGGAGAAATGTATTTTTGTGAGTTTTACTGGAAAAAAAAAAAGTAAGGCTTATAAAGACACAAGTTATTTTTTTTAATTCAATATAATGGTATAACTGTCATACTAAATATGAAAGTTGTATAAACATAACTCCAAAACCAAACATGCATTATGTCTAAAAATGCCTGTAATATTGTATATATGTGATTTTTACCAGAATCAGGTATTTTGATAAGGTTTACAAATACAAAATCTAGGTTTTACTCATAATGACAGTATAACTGCCACACTCAATATGACAGTTATTTAAACATAACTCCTAAACCAAACATGATTAATGGCTAATTATACCTGGAGAAATGTATCTTTGTGAGTTTTGCTGGAAAAAAAAAAAGTAAGGTTTATAAAGACACGTTTTTTTTTTTTTTACTCAATATAATGGTATAACTGTCATACTAAATATGAAAGTTATATAAACATAACTCCAAAACCAAACATGTTTTATGTCTAAAAATTCCTGTAATATTGTATCTATGTGAATTCTACCAGAATCAGGTATTTTGGTAAGGTTTACAAATACAAAAATTACGTTTTACTCATAATGACAATATAACTGCCACATTTAACATGACAGGTATTTAAACATAATTCCTAAACCACAAATGCAAAATGGCTAATAATGCCTGGAGCAATGTATCTTTGTGAGTTTTCCTGGAAAAAATAAATAAAAAATGGTAAGGTTTGTAAAGACACAAGTTAGTTTTTTACTTATTGTGACAGTATAACTGGCATACTAAATATAAAAGTTAAATAAACATAACTACAAAACCAAACTTGCAATACGTCTAAAAATGCCTGTAATATTGTATCTATGTGAGTTTTACCAGAATCAGGTATTTTGGTAAGGTTTAGATATACACAAATTTGGTTTTACTCATATTGACAGTATAACTGCCACATTTAATATGACAGTTATGTAAACATAACTCCTATACCACACATGCAAAATGGTTAATAATGCCTGGAGAAATGTATCTTTGTGAGTTTTACTGGAAAAAACGAATTTGTAAGGTTTATAAAGATACCAGTAAAAATTTTTACTCAATATGATGATAAACTGTCATACTAAATATGAAAGTTATATTAACATAACTCCAAAACCAATGAATCTATGTTCGTTTTACTAGAATCAGGTATTTTGGTAAGGTTTACAAAAACAAAAAATAGGTTTTACTCATAATGACAGTATAACTGCCACATTCAATATGACAGTTATGTAAACATAACTCCTAAACCACACATGCAAAATGGTTAATAATGCCTGGAGAAATGTATCTTTTTAAGTTTTACAATTTTGTAAGGTTTGTAAAGACTGCGATGAGCTGGCGACTTGTCCAGGGTGTACACCGCCTTCCGCCTGATTGTAGCTGAGATAGGTTCCAGCGCCCCCCGCAACCACAAAGGGAATAAGCTGTAGAAAATTGATGGATGAATGGGTTTGTAAAGACACAAATTATTTTTTTCTTACTCAATATGACAGTAAAACTGTCATACTAAATGTAAAAAAATTATAAACATAACTCCAAAACCAAACATGCATTATGTCTAAAAATGCCTGTCATATTGTATTCATGTGAGTTTAACTAGAATCAGTTGTTTTCGTAAGGTTTGCAAATACAAAATATTGGTTTAACTCACTATGACAGTATACTGTCACATTCAATCTGACAGTTATTTAAACATAACTCCTAAACCAAACATGTTTTATGTCTAAAAATTCCTGTAATATTGTATCTATATGAGTTTTACCAGAATCAGGCATTTTGTTTAGGTTTACAAATACAAAAAATAGGTTTTACTCATAATGACAATATAACTGCCACACTCAACATGACAGTTATTTAAACATAATTCCTAAACCAAACATGATACATGCCTGGAGAAATGTATCTTTGTGATTTTTACTAGAAAAAAATATTTTGTAAGGTTTGTAAAGACAAAAGTTAGTTTTTTTTTTACTCAATATGATGGTATAGCTGCCATACTAAATATGAAAGTTATAATAATTCCAAAACCAAACTCCTAAACCAAACTTGCAATATGTCTTAAACTGCCTGTAATATTTATTCTATGTGAGTTTTACCAGAATCAGGTATTTTGGTAAGGTTTACAAATACAAAACTTGGGTTTTACTCATAATGACAGTATAACTGCATTATTTGATATGACAGTTATTCAAACATAACTCCTAAACCAAACATGATAAATAGCTAATAATGCCTGGAAAAATATATATAAACATAACTCCAAAACTAAACATGCATTATGTCTAAAAATGCCTGTAATATTGTATCTATGTGAGTTTTATCAGAATCAGGAATTTTGGTAAGGTTTATAAATACAAAAATTATGTTTTACTCATAATGACAGTATAACTGCCACCCTCAATATGACGGTTATGTTAACATAACTCCTAAACCACACATGCAAAATGGCTAATAATGCCTGGAGAAATGTATCTTTGTGAGTTTTACAGGAAAAAAAATATTTTGTAAGGTTTGATAAGACACAAAATAGTTTTTTTTATTCAATATGTTTGTATAACTGTCATAATAAATGTAAAAGTTATATAAACATAACTCCAATACCAAACATGCAATCCGTCTAAAAATGCCTGTAATATTGAATCTATGTGAGTTTTACTAGAATCAGGTATTTTGTTAAGGTTTACAAATACAAAAATTAGGTTTTACTCACTATGACAGTATACTGTCACATTCAATCTGACTGTTATTTAAACATAACTCTAAACCAAACATGGTTAATGGCTAATAATGCCTGGAGAAATGTATCTTTGTGAGTTTTACTGGGAAATACATTTTGTAAGGTTTGTAAAGACACAAGTTAGTTTTTTTTTTACTCAATATGACAGCATTACTGTAATACTACATAAAAGTAGCGGAGTAAAAGTAGCGGAGTAAAAGTAGCGTTTCTTCTCTATAAATATACTCAAGTAAAAGTAAAAGTCAGTTGCATTAAAACTACTCTTAGAAGTACAATTTATCCCAAAAGTTACTCAAGTAGATGTAACGGAGTAAATGTAGCGCGTTACTACCCACCTCTGATAACTGTCATACTAAACATGAAAGTTAAATAAACATAACTCCAAAACCAAACTTGCAATCCGTCTAAAAATGCCTGTAGTATTGAATCTATGTGAGTTTTACCAGAATCAGATATTTTGGTAAGGTTTACAAATACCAAACTTGGGTTATACTCGTAATGACAGTATAACTGCAACATTTGATATGACAGTTATTTTAACATAACTCTTAAACCACACATGCAAAATGGCTAATAATGCCTGGAGAAATGTATCTTTGTAAGTTTTACTAGAAAAAAATATTTTGTAAGTTTTGCAAATACAAAATACTGGTTTTACTCACTATGACAATATACTGTCACATTCAATCTGACAGTTATTTAAACATAACTCATAAACGACACATGCAAAATGGCTAATAAACCTGGAGAAATTTATCTTTGTTAGTTTTACTAGAATAATGATCTTTTGTAAGGTTTGCAAAGACAAAAGTTAGTTTTTTTTAATCAATATGACGGTATAACTGTCATCCTAAATATAAAAGTTATACAACATAACTCCAAAACAAAACTCGAAAACCAAATATGCAATCCGTCTAAAAATGCCTGTAATATTGAATATATGTGAGTTTTATCAGAATCTGATATTTTGGTAAGGTTTACAAATACAAAAAATAGGTTTTACTCATAATGACAGTATAACTGCCACACTCAATATGACAGTTATTTAAACATAACTCCTAAACCAATCATGCTAAATGGCTAATAATGCCTGGAGAAAAGTATCTTTGTGAGTTTTACTGGAAAAAAAAAATTGTAAGGTTTGTAAAGACACAGGTTAGGTTTTTTTTTACCCAATATGACAGTATAACTGTCATACTAAATGTAAAAGTTATTTAAATATAACTCCAAAACCAAACATGCATTATGTCTAAAAATGTCTGTAATATTGTATCCATGTGAGTTTTACTAAAATCAGTTGTTTTTGTAAGGTTTGTAAATACAAAATATTGGTTTTAATCACTATGACAGTATGCTGTCACATTCAAACTGACAGTTATTTAAACATAACTACTAAACCACACATGCAAAAAGGCTAAAAATGCCTGGAGAAATGTATCTATGTGAGTTTTACTGGAAAAAAAGAATTCGTAAGGTTTATAAAGACAAAAGTTAGTTTTTTTTTACTCAATATGACAGTATTACTGTCATACTAAATGTAAAAGTTATATAAACATAACTCCAAAACCAAACATGCATTATGTCTAAAAATGCCTGTAATATTGTATCCATGTGAGTTTTACTAGAATCAGTTGTTTTTGTAAGGTTTGCAACTGTTCAATTTTGGTTTTACTCACTATGACAGTATACTGTCACATTCAATCTGACTGTTATTTAAACATACATTCTAAACCACAGATGCAAAATGGCTAATAATAACTGGAGAAATGTATTTTTGTGAGTTTTACTGGGAAAAAAAATATTTTGTAAGGTTTGTATAGACACAAGTTAGTTTTTTTTACTCAATATGATGGAAATATGCTTTAGGTCTGTACTGTAATATTGTATCTATGTGAGTTTTTTTAGAATCAGGTATTTTGGTAAGGTTTACAAATACAAAAAATAGGTTTTACTCATAATGACAGTATAACTGCCACACTCAATGTGACAGTTATTTAAACATAACTTCTTAACCAAACATGATAGATGGCTAATAATGCCTGGGGAAATGTATCTTTGTGAGTTTTACTGGAAAAAAATAATTTTTAAGGTTTATAAAGACACAAAATAGTTTTTTTTACTCAATATGATGGCATAACTGTCATACTAAATATGAAAGTTAAATAAACATAACTCCAAAACCAAACATGCATTATGTCTAAAAATGCCTGTAATATTGTATGTATGTGAGTTTTACCAAAATCATGTAATTTGGTAAGGTTTACAAATACAAAAAATAGGTTTTACTCATAATGACAGTATAACTGCCACATTCAATATAACAGTTATGTAAACATAACTCCTAAACCACACATGCAAAATAGTTAATAATGCCTGGAGAAATGTATCTTTTTGAGTTTTACTGGAAAAAAAATATTTTGTAAGGTTTGTAATGACACAAATTATTTTTTTTTTACTCAATAAGACACTATAACTGTCATACTAAATTTGAAAGTTGTATAAACATAACTCCAAAACCAAACCTGCATTATGTCTAAAAATGCATGTAATATTGTATCCATGTGAGTTTTACTAGAAACAGTTGTTTTTGTAAGGTTTACAAATACAAAATATTGGCTTTACTCACTATGACAGTGTACTGTCACATTCAATCTGACAGTTTTTTAAACATAACTCATAAACGACACATGTAAAATGGCTAATAAACCTGGAGAAATGTATCTTTGTTAGTTATACTAGAATAATGATCTTTTGTAAGGTTTGCAAATACACAAGTTAGTTTTTTTTACTCAATATAACTGTCATACAAAATATAAAAGTTATGTAAACATAACTCCCAAACCAAACCCGAAACCAAACATGCAATCCGTCTAAAAATGGCTGTAATAATGAATGTATGTGAGTTTTATCGGAAATAGGTATTTTGGTAAGGTTTACAAATACAAAAATTAGGTTTTACTCATAATGACAGTATAACTGCCACACTCAATACGACAGTTAAATCAAACATAACTCCTAAAACACACATGCAAAATGACTAATAATGCCTGGAGAAATGTATCATTGTGAATTTTACTGGTAACAAATATTTTGTAAGGTTTGTAAAGACATAAATTAGTTTTTTTTTACTCAATATGATGGTATAACTGTCATACTAAATATGAAAGTTATATAAACATAACTCAAAAACCAAACATGCAATCCGTATAAAAATGGCTGTAATATTGAATCTATGTGAGTTTTACTAGAATCAGGTATTTTGGTAAGGTTTACAAATACAAAAATTAGGATATACTTATAATGACAGTATAACTGCCACACTCAATATGACAGTTATTTAAACATAACTCCTAAACCACACATGCAAAATGGCTAAAAATGCCTGGAGAAATGTATCTTTGTGAGTTTTACTGGAAAACATTTTTTTGTAAGGTTTGTAAAGACACAAGTTAGGTTTTTTTATTCAATATGTTTGTATAACTGTCATAATATATAATAATGATAATAAATGTAATAATAAATAATTTATTTATTTATTTATACTAAATGTAAAAGTTGTATGAACATAACTCCAATACCAAACATGCAATCCGTCTAAAAATGCCTGTAATATTGAATCTATGTGAGTTTTACTAGAATCAGGTATTTTGTTAAGGTTTACAAATACAAAAATTAGGTTTTACTCACTATGACAGTATACTGTCACATTCAATCTGACAGTTATTTAAACATAACTCCTAAACCACACATGCAAAATGATTAATAATGCCTGGAGAAATGTATCTTCGCAAGTTTTACTAAAAAAAAAAATAGTTTGTAAGATTTGTAAAGACACAAAATAGTTGGTTTTTTTACTCAATATGACATACTAAATATGAAAGTTATATAAACATAACTCCAAAACCAAACATGCATTATGTCTAAAAATGCCTGTAATATTGTATATATGTGAGTTTTACCAGAATCAAGTATTTTCGTAATGTTTACATATACAAAAATTAGGTTTTACTCATAATGCCAGTATAACTACCACATTCAATATGACAGTTATGTAAACATAAGTCCTAAACCACACATGCTAAATGGTTAATCATGCCTGGAGAAATGTATCTTTGTGAGTTTTACTGGAAACAAAAATATTTTGTAAGGTTTGTAAAGACACAAGTTAGTTTTCTTTACTCAATATGACAGTTTAACTATCATACTAAATATGGAAATTGTATTAACAAAACTCCAAAACCAAACTTGCAATCCGTTTAAAAATGCCTGTAATATTGAATCGATGTGAGTTTTACTAGAATCAGGTATTTTGGTAAGGTTTACAAATACAAAAAATAGGTTTTACTAAATGACAGTATAAATGCCACACTCAATATGACAGTTATTTAAACGACACATGCGAAATGGTTAATAATGCCTGGAAAAATGTATCTTTGTGAGTTTCACTGGAAAAAAATAAATGGTAAGGTTTGTAAAGACAAGTTTTTTTTTTACTCAATATGATGGTATACTGTCCTACTAAATGTTGCATTTTGTCTAAAAATGCTATAATATTGTATCTATGTGAGTTTTAGTAGAATCAGTTGTGTTTGTAAGGTTTGCAACACAAAATCTTGGGTTTACTCACTATGACAGTATACTGTCACATTCAATCTGACTGTTATTTTAACATACATTCTAAACCACAGATGCAAAATGGCTAATAATGACTGGAGAAATTTATTTTTGTGAGTTGTACTAGGAAAAAATATTTTGTAAGGTTTGTATAAACACAATTTGGGTTTTTTTAACTCAATATGATGGTATAAATGTCTAAATTTGAAAGTTATAAAAACATAACTTCAAAACCAAACTTGCAATCCGTCTAAAAATGCCTTTAAATTGAATCTATGTGAGTTTTACTAGAATCAGTTCTTTTTGTAAGGTTTGCAAATACAAAATTAGGTTTTACTTACTATGACATTATACTGTCACATTTAATCTGACAGTTATTTAAACATAACTCCTAAACCACACATGCAAAATGACTAATAATGCTTATAAAAAATTTTTACTCAATATGACAGTATAGCTGTCATACTAACTATGAAAGTTATATAAACATAACTACACCACCAAACTTGCAATCCGTCTAAATATGCCTGTAATATTGAATCTATGTGAGTTTTACCAGAATCAGGTATTTTGGTAAGGTTTACAAATACAAAAATTAGGTTTTACTCATAATGACAGTATAACTGCCACGTTCAAAATGACAGTTATTTAAACATAACTCCTAAACCAAACATGCTAACTGGCTAATAATGACTGGAGGAATGTATAATTGTGAATTTTACTGAAAAACAATATTTTGTAAAGTTTGTAAAGATACAAATTAGTTTTGTTTTACTCAATATGATGGTATAACTGTCATACTAAATATGAAAGTTATATAAACATAACTCCAAAACCAAACACACAATTCGTAAAAAAAAAATGGCTGTAATATTAAATCCATGTGAGTTTTACTAGAATCAGGTATTTTGGTAAGGTTTACAAATACAAAAAATAGGTTTTACTCATAATGACAGTATAACTGCCACACTCAATATGACAGTTATTTAAACACAACTCCTAAACCAAACATGATAGATGGCTAATAAAGCCTAGGGAAATGTATCTTTGTGAGTTTTACTAGAAAAAAAAATATTTTGTAAGGTTTTTTAAGACAAAAGTTAGTTTTTTTTACTCATAATGACAGTATAACTGCCACATTCAAAATGACAGTTATATAAGCATAACTCCAAAACCAAACATGCATTATGTCTAAAAATGCCTGTAATATTGAATCTATGTAAGTATGACCAGAATCAGGTATTTTGGTAAGGTTTACAAATAAAAAAAGTAGGTTTTACTCATAATGACAGTATAACTGCCACGTTCAAATTGACAGTTATTTAAACATAACTCCTAAACCAAACATGCTAAATGGCTAATACTGCCTGGAGAAAGGTATCTTTATGAGTTTAACTGGGGAAAAAAAATATTTTGTAAGGTTTGTAAAGACACAAGTTAGTTTTTTTACCCAATACGACAGTATATGTGTCATACTAAATGTAAAAGTTGTATAAGCAAAACTCATAAACCACACATGCAAAATGGCTAATAATGCCTGGAGAAATGTATCTTTGTGAGTTTTACTAGGAAAAAAATATTTTGTAAGGTTTTTTTATTCAATATGTTTGTATAACTGTCAAAGTAAATGTAAAAGTTTTATAAACTTAACTCCAAAACCAAACATGCAATCCGTCAAAAAATGCCTGTAATATTGAATCTATGTGAGTTTTACTAGAATCAGGTATTTTGTTAAGATTAACAAATACAAAAATTAGGTTTTACTCACTATGACAGTAATGACAGTATAACTGCCACGTTCAAAATGACAGTTATTTAAACATAACTCCTAAACCAAACATGCTAAATGGCTAATAATGACTGGAGAAATGCATCTTTGTGAGTTTTACTGGAAAAAAAACATTTGTGTAAGGTTTGTAAAGACACAAATTAGTTGTTTTTTACTCCATATGACAGTATAACTGTCATACTAAATGTAAAATGTATATATACATAACTCCAAAACCAAACATGCATTATGTCTAAAAATGCCTGTAACATTGTATCCATGTGAGTTTTACTCGAATCAGTTGTTTTTTAAGGTTTGCAAATACAAAATATTGGTTTTACTCACTATGACAGTATGCTGGCACATTCAATCTGACAGTTATTTAAACATAACTCCTAAACCACACATACAAAATGACTAATAATGCCTGTAGAAATGTATGTTTGTGAGTTTTACTGAAAATATATATATATTTTGTAAGGTTTATAAAGACACAAGTTAGTTTTTTTTACGCAATATGACAGTATTACTGTCATACAAAATATGAAAGTTATATAAACATAACTCCAAACCAAACATGCATTATGTCTAAAAATACCTGTAATATTGTATCTATGTGAGTTTTACTACAATCAGGTATTTTGGCAAGGTTTACAAATACAAAAATTATGTTTTACTCATAATGACAGTATAACTGCCACACACAATATGACAGTTATTTAAACATAACTCCTAAACCACAAATGCTAAATGGCTATTAATGCCTGGAGAAATGTGCCTTTGTGAGTTTTACTGGAAACAAAATATTTTGTAAGGTTTGTAAAGACAGAAGTTAGTTTGTTTTTTTTACTCCATATGACAGTATAACTGTCATACTAAATGTAAAAGTTATATAAACATAACTCCAAAACCAAACATGCATTATGTCTAAAAATGCTTATAAAATTGTATCCATGTGAGTTTTAGTAGAATCAGTTGTTTTTGTAAGGTTTGCAAATACAACATTTTGGTTTTACTCACTATGACAATATACTGTCACATTCAATCTAAATGTTATTTAAACATAAATTCTAAACCACTGATGTAAAATGGCTAATAATGCCTCGAGAAATGATTTTTTGTGAGTTTTACTGGAAAAAAAAAATTTTGTAAGGTTTGTTTTGACACAATTTAGTTATGAATTTAAAAAACTAACTTGCATATTTGCAAAACTTACAAAAGATCATTTTTATATTCAAATTTAAGAAGATACACGTGTCCAGGCATGATTAGACATGTTGCATGTTTGGTGTAGGAATTATGTTGAAAAACATTTGTATTGCTTTTTTTGCATTATCTCAGGACTACTTTTTGTGTTTACAAGCCTTAAAATAGCATATGTTTAGTGTAAAACTCACAAGGATGCATTGTTTTAGGCTTTATTGGCCTATTTGCATGTGTTATTATGAAATGCCTGTAATATTGTATCCATGTGAGTTTTACTAGAAACAGTTGTTTTTGTAAGGTTTGCAAATACAAAATATTGGCTTTACTCACTATGACAGTATACTGTCACATTCAATCTGACAGTTATTTAAATATAACTCATAAACGACACATGCAAAATGGCTAATAAACCTGGATACATTTATTTATTTTTGTTAGTTTTACTAGAATAATGATCTTTTGTAAGGTTTGCAAAGACAAAAGTTAGTTTTTTTTTACTCAATATGACGGTATAACTGTCATACTAAATATAAAAGTTATATAACATAACTCCAAAAAAAACAACTCGAAAACCAAATATGCAATCTGTCTAAAAATGCCTGTAATATTGAATATATGTGAGTTTTATCAGAATCAGGTATTTTGGTAAGGTTTACAAATACAAAAAATAGGCATATGACAGTATAACTGCCACACTCAATATGACAGTTATTTAAACATAACTCCTAAACCAAACATGCTAACTGGCTAATAATGACTGGATGAATGTATATTTGTGAATTTTACTGAAAAACAAAATTTTGGAAGGTTTGTAAATATACAAATTAGTTTTGTTTTATTCAATATGATGGTATATGTCATACTAAATATGAAAGTTATATAAACATAACTCCAAAACCAAACATACTTTATGTCTAAAAATTCCTGTAATATTGTATCTTTGTGGGTTTTACCAGAATCAGGTATTTTGGTAAGGTATACAAATACAAAAAATAGGTTTTACTCATAATAACAGTATAACTGCCACACTCAATATGACAGTTATTTAAACATAACTCCTAAACCAAACATGATAGATGGCTAAAAATGCCTGAGGAAATGTATCTTTGTGAGTTTTACTAGAAAAAAAAATATTTTGTAAGGTTTGTAAAGACTCAAGTTAGTTTTTTTTTACTCATAATAACAGTATAACTGCCACATTCAAAATGACAGTTAT
The DNA here is from genome assembly GCF_033978685.3 of Nerophis lumbriciformis. NCBI lineage: Eukaryota > Metazoa > Chordata > Actinopteri > Syngnathiformes > Syngnathidae > Nerophis > Nerophis lumbriciformis. Next base: position 43,533,549 of record NC_084550.2, on the reverse strand, counting down.
ATAAGCATAACTCCAAAACCAAACATGCATTATGTCTAAAAATGTCTGTAATATTGTATCTATGTGAGTTTTACCAGAATCAAGTATTTTGGTAAGGTTTACATATACAAAAATTAGGTTTTACTCATAATGCCAGTATAACTGCCACATTCAAAATGACAGTTATGTAAACATAACTCCTAAACCACACATGCTAAATGGTTAATAATGCCTGGAGAAATGTATCTCTGTGAAATTTACTGGAAAAAAAATATTTTGTAATTTTTGTAAAGACACAAGTTAGTTTTCTTTACTCAATATGACAGTTTAACTGTCATACTAAATATGGAACTTGTATTAACAAAACTCCTAAACCAAACATGCTAAATGGCTAATACTGCCTGGAGAAAGGTATCTTTGTGAGTTTAACTGGGGAAAAAAAAATTTTTTGTAAGGTTTGTAAAGACCCAAGTTAGTTTTTTTACTCAATATGACAGTATATGTGTCATACTAAATGTAAAAGTTATATTAACAAAACTCATAAACGACACATGCAAAATGGCTAAAAATGCCTGGAGAAATGTATGTTTGTGAGTTTTACTGGAAAAAAAAATATTTTGTAAGGTTTGTAAAGACACAAGTTAGGTTTTTTTTATTCAATATGTTTGTATAACTGTCAAAATAAATGTAAAAGTTATATAAACTTAACTCCAAAACCAAACATGCAATCTGTCTAAAAATAACTGTAATATTGAATCTATGTGAGTTTTACTAGAATCAGGTATTTTGTTAAGATTAACAAATACAAAAATTGGGTTTTACTCACTATGAAAGTAATGACATTTTAACTGCCACGTTCAAAAGGACAGTTCTTTAAACATACACCTAAACCAAACATGCTAATTGGCTAATAATGACTGGAGAAATGCATTTTGTGAGTTCTACTGGGAAAAAAAAACATTAGTGTAAGGTTTGTAAAGACACAAGTTAGTTGTTTTTTACTCCATATGACAGTATAACTGTCATACTAAATGTAAAATGTATATAAACATAACTCCAAAACCAAACATGCATTATATCTAAAAATGCCTGTAATATTGTATCCATGTGAGTTTTACTAGAATCAGTTATTTTTTAAGGTTTGCAAATACAAAATATTGATTGTACTCACTATGACAGTATACTGCGTCATATTGAGTAAAAAAAAAACTAAATTGTGTTATAACAAACCTTACAAAATATTTTTTTCCAGAAAATTTCACAGAGATACATTTCTCCAGGCATTATTAGTCATTTTGAATGTCTGGTTTAGGAGTTATGTTTAAATAACTGTCAGATCGATTTTGACAGTATACTGTCATAGTGAGTAAAACCAACATTTTGTATTTGCAAAATTTACAAAAACAACTGATTCTAGTAAAACTCACATGGATACATCATTTCAGGCATTTTTAGACATAATGCATGTTTGGTTTTGGAGTTATGTTTATATAACTTTTCCATTTACTATGACAGTTATACTGTTTTTTTTAGTTAAAAAAACTAACTTGTGTCTTTACAAACCTTACAAAATGTTTTTTTTCCAGTAAAACTCACAAAGATACATTTCTTCAGAAATTATTAGCCATTTAGCATGTTTGGTTTAGGAGTTATGTTTAAAAAACTGTCATTTTGAACGTGGCAGTTATCCGTCATTATGAATAAAAATTTTTGTATTTGTAATCCTTACCAAAATACCTGATTCTGGGAAAAATCACATGAATTCAATATTACAGACAGTTTTAGACGGATTGCAAGTTTGGTTTTGGAGTTTCATATTTAGTATGACAGTTATACTGTCATATTAGGTAAAAAAAAAACCACAAATTTGTGTCTTTACAAACCTTACAAAACATTTTTTTCCAGTAAAACTCACAAAAATACATTTCTCCAGTCATTATTAGCCATTTTGCATGTGTGGTTTAGTAGTTATGTTTACATAACCGTCCTATTGAGTGTGGCAGTTATACTGTCATTATGAGTAAAACCTAATTTTTGTATTTGTAAACCTTACCAAAATACCTGATTCTAGTAAAACTCACATGGATTCAATATTACAGCCATTTTTTTTTACGAATTGCGTCTTTGGTTTTGGAGTTATGTTTATATAACGTTCATATTTAGTATGACAGTTATACCACCATTTTGAGTAAAAAAAACTAATTTGCATCTTTACAAACCTTACAAAATATTTTTTTTCCATTAAAATTCACAAAGATACATTTCTCCAGGCATTATTAGCCATTTAGCATGTTTGGTTTAGGAGCTATGTTTAAAAAACTGTCATTTTGAACGTGGCAGTTATCCGTCATTATGAGTAAAACCTCATTTCTGTATTTGTAAACCTTACCAAAATACCCAATTCTGATAAAACTCACATGTATTCAAAATTACAGGCATTTTTAGATGGATTGCTTGTTTGGTTTTGGAGTTATGTTTATATAACTTTCATATATAGTATGACAGCTATACTGTTAAATTGAGTAAAAAAACTAACTTGTGTCTTTACAAACCTTTCAAAATATTTTTTTTCCAGTAATTTCACAAAAGTACATGTCTCCAGGCATTATTAGCCATTTTTCATGTGTGGTTTAGGAGTTATGTTTACATAACTGTCATATTGAACGTGGCAGTTATACTGTCATTTTGAGTAAAACCAATATTTTGTATTTGCAAACCTTAAAAAATACCTGATTCTAGTTAAACTCACATGGATGCAATATTACAAGCATTTTTAGACATAATGCATTTTTGCTTTTGGAGTTATGTTTATACATTTTTTACATTAAGTATGACAGTTATACTGTCATATTGAGTAAAAAAAAACTAACTTGTGTCTTTGAAAACCTTACAAAATATTTTTTTTTTCAGTAAAACTCAAAACCATACATTTCTCCAGGCATTATTAACCATTTTGCATGTGTGGTTTAGGAGTTATGTTTACATAAACGTCATATTGAATGTGGCAGTTATACTGTCATTATGAGTAAAACCAATATTTTGTATTTGCAAACCTTAAAAAATACCTGATTCTAGTAAAACTCACATGGATGCAATATTACAGGCATTTTTAGACATAATGCATGTTTTGTTTTGGAGTTATGTTTATAGAACTTTAATATTTAGTATGACAGTAATACTGTCATATTGAGTAAAAAAAAAACTTACTTTTGTCTTTACAAACCTTACAAAATATATATTTTTGTTTCCCAGTAAAACTCACAAATATACATTTCTCCAGGCATTATTAACCAATTTGCATGTGTGGTTTAGGAGTTATGTTTAAATAACTGTCATATTGAATGTTGCAATTATACTGTCATTATGAGTAAAACCTAATTTTTGTATATGTAAACCTTACCAAAATACATGATTCTGGTAAAACTCACATAGATACAATTTTACAGGCATTTTTAGACATAATGCATGTTTGGTTTCGGAGTTATGTCTTGACCAAGCCCTCGATTTCCCAAGTTACCATCCCGATGATGCGGTTAAGAGGAAGGATGGTCTCAGGAGTGGATTTAATGGTGGGTTCCTCTGAGAAGATCTGAGAAAGAGCGTCCGCCTTGCCGTTATGTGAACCAGGTCCGTAGGTGAGGGTGTAGTTAAATCGACAGAAAAATTGTGCCCAGCGAGCTTGCCTGTCATTCAGTCTTTTAGCGGATCGGATGTGTATGAGATTGCGATGGTCGGTCAGGACCAGGAACGGATGCTTGGCCCCCTCCAGCCAGTGTCTCCATTCAACCAGTGCATCATGGACTGCCAACAGTTCTCGGTTCCCTGCATCGTAGTTCCTCTCGGCTGGAGAGAGGCGTCTAGAAAAAAATGCACACGGGTGCAACACATTATTTCCACTGGAACGTTGGGGACAAGACTGCCCCAATCCCAGAGTCGGAAGCGTCCACTTCAACCGTGAACGGCACGTCCGGGTCAGGGTGTACGAGAACGGGAGCAGAACTGAAGCTCCTCTTGAGACTCTGGAACGCCACGTCTGCCTCCTTATTCCAAACAAAAGCAGTAAGTGTAGATGTAAGTGCGTGGAGAGGTGCAGCTACCTTACTGAAGTTGAGTATGAATCGACGGTAAAATCCAGCAAAGCCTAGGAATCTCCTCAGTTCAGTACGAGAGGTTGGTTGAGGCCACTCCACCACTGCCTTGACCTTCTTGGGGTCGGCTCGGATGTTACCCCTTTTGATGATGTGGCCCAGGAAGTTTACGGAAGAAGAATGGAACTCACATTTCTCTGCCTTGATGAACAAGCGGTTCTCGAGGAGGCGCTGTAGAACCAGACGGACGTGCTGCTGATGTTCCTGCCTGTTGTGAGAGAAGATCAGAATATCGTCCAGGTAAACAACCACAAATTTCTCGAGCATGTCTCTTAAAACGTCATTGACCAGAGCTTGGAAGACGGCTGGGGAGTTGGTCAGGCCGAAGGGCTTGACCCGATACTCGAAATGGCCTAGGTGTGTGTTGAAAGCTGTCTTCCACTCGTCCCTCTTCCTAATCCGGACGAGATGGTAAGCATCGCGGAGGTCAAGTTTGGTGAAGACTGTTGCAGGAGCCAGAGGTTCGAAGGAGGAGCTCATGAGTGGAAGAGGATGCCTGTTCTTGACTGTGATGGTGTTGAGTCTTCGGTAATCGATGCAAGGGCGTAGGGAGCCATCCTTCTTGCCGACAAAGAAAAATCCAGCGGCTACTGGTGATTTGGAGGGAGTGATGATTCCTGATGCGAGTGAGTCCGTGATATAGTCAGACATGGCCTTCTTCTCTGGTACGGACAGGTTGTACAGTCGGCTAGAAGGGAGTACTGCGTCGGGTATGAGATCGATGGCACAGTCGTACGGTCCGTGCGGGGGTAGGGATAGTGCCCGGGCCTTACTGAATACGGCTGCAAGGTCATGGTAGACAGCAGGAACCCCAGACAGGTCGGACGGGGATGACTCGGGCTTGGAGTTCTCCGAGACGGGGGCTGCTGCCTTGAGGCAGTTAGCATGGCATGCTGGGCTCTAGGCCAAGATTCTCCCTGAAACCCAGGAAATATGGGGGTCGTGCTGGCGAAGCCATGCACGGCCGAGGACAAGAGGAGCTACGGGGGCATTGAGGATCAAAAAGCTGATTTGTTCCGTGTGGTTGCCCGACAAGGTTAGTGTGACCAGTGCTGTACGGTGGGTGATAGGTCCCAAGGGGTGTCCATCCAAGGCCTGATCTGATAAGGACTTCTCCAGGGGCAGAAGTTCAATCCCGGCTTGACAGGCAAAATCATGATCCAGGAAGCTCTCATCTGCACCTGAGTCCAAATATGCTCCCACCCTCAGACCCTTTGACTCCCAAGATAAAGTAACAGGGAAGAGACTGCCAGGGTCACTGCGACCCTGGGGAAAGGTGGTATGGCTCACTAGTACTCCCCTTACTAGGGAGCCTGATCTTTTGATCGTGTGGGGCAGGTCTGGATCATGTGACCCGCACAACCACAGTAGAGGCAGAGGCGCTGCCGGAACCTCCTCTCCCGTTCCTCCATGGCAAGTCGAGTCCTGCCCAACTGCATGGGTTCCACCCTACTGGAAGGTGCGGGGAAAAAAACCCAGACTGGTCTACCAAGGGGGCGCCTTCATCCCGATATCTGGGAGCATTAGGGGAATAGGATGCGGTCCGATTCTCCCACGCCGGCTGCCTGGTCGGGGCTGCGAGTCTTCGTTCCGCTGCCCGTTCCTTTAGCCTCTGGTCCATGAGCAGGGCCAACTGGATGAGGTCATGGTAGGTGGCCTGGCGGTCTCGCAACAATCCGTCTTTGATTTCGTCGGAGAGGCCCCGACGATAGGCGCTCAACAAGGCCTTATTATCCCACCCGCTGTCTGCTGCCAAGGTGCGGAACTCGAGGGTGTAGTCTGCAACAGACCGAGAACCTTGCTGGAGGGAGTGAGGACGTGAGGCGGCGTCTCCTCCATCCGTGGGGTGATCAAAAACTGCCTGGAACTCAGAGCATAACGCGGCAAAATTTGTGCTGAGGCCAATGTTGTGGTCAACTGCTGCCGTGGCCCACTGAAGGGCCCTTCTTGTCAATAATGAAAAAATAAAGGCGATCTTGGCCCCGTCATATGACAGATAACTGATACATTCAAATTGACAGTTATTTATACATAACTTCCTAGCCACACATGCAAAAAGACTAATAAAGCCTAAAACAATGCATCCTTGTGAGTTTTACTCGAAACATATGCTATTTTAAAGGCTTGCAAACACAAAAAGTAGTTTTTTACTCAATATGACAGTAATATTCTTAAAATCCTCAGATAATGCGAAAAAAGCAATACAAATGTTTTTCAACATAATTCCTACACCAAACATGCAAAATGTCTAATAACGCCTGGAGACAAGTATCTTTGTTAGTTTTACTAGAAAAATAATCTTTTGTAAGTTTTGCAAAGACGCAAGTTAGTTTTTTTAATTCAGTATGACAGTATAACAGTCATACCAAATATGAAAGTTATATAAACATAACTCCAAAACTAAAGATGCATTAAATCTAAAAATGCCTGTAAATTTGTATCTATGTGAGTTTTACCATAATCAGGTAATTTGGTAAGGTTTACAAATACAACAATTGGGTTTTTCTCATAATGACAGTATAACTGCTCCATTCAATTTGACAGTTTTTTAAACATAACTTCATAATAACACATGCAAATAGGCCAATAAAGCCTAAAACAATGCATCCTTGTGAGTTTTACTCTAAACATATGCTATTTTAAGGCTTGCAAACACAAAAAGTAGTTTTTTACTCATTATGACAGTAATGTTCTTAAAATCCTGAGATAATGCGAAAAAAGCAATAAAAATGTTTTACAACATAATTACTACACCAAACATGCAAAATGTCTAATAATGCCTGGAGACATGTATCTTTGTTAGTTTTACGAGAAAAATAATCTTTGGTAAGTTTCGCAAAGACGCAAGTTAGTTTTTTTAATACAATATGATAGTATACTGTCATTTTCCCGCGTTATGCTCTGAGTTCCAGGCAGTTTTTGATCACCCCACGGATGGAGGAGACGCCGCCTCACGTCCTCACTCCCTCCAGCAAGGTTCTCGGTCTGTTGCAGACTACACCCTCGAGTTCCGCACCTTGGCAGCAGACAGCGGGTGGGATAATAAGGCCTTGTTGAGCGCCTATCGTCGGGGCCTCTCCGACGAAATCAAAGACGGATTGTTGCGAGACCGCCAGGCCACCTACCATGACCTCATCCAGTTGGCCCTGCTCATGGACCAGAGGCTAAAGGAACGGGCAGCGGAACGAAGACTCGCAGCCCCGACCAGGCAGCCGGCGTGGGAGAATCGGACCGCGTCCTATTCCCCTAATGCTCCCAGATATCGGGATGAAGGCGCCCCCTTGGTAGACCAGTCTGGGTTTTTTTCCCCGCACCTTCCAGTAGGGTGGAACCCATGCAGTTGGGCAGGACTCGACTTGCCACGGAGGAACGGGAGAGGAGGTTCCGGCAGCGCCTCTGCCTCTACTGTGGTTGTGCGGGTCACATGATCCAGACCTGCCCCACACGATCAAAAGATCAGGCTCCCTAGTAAGGGGAGTACTAGTGAGCCATACCACCTTTCCCCAGGGTCGCAGTGACCCTGGCAGTCTCTTCCCTGCTACTTTATCTTGGGAGTCAAAGGGTCTGAGGGTGGGAATATATTTGGACTCAGGTGCAGATGAGAGCTTCCTGGACCATGATTTTGCCTGTCAAGCCGGGATTGAACTTCTGCCCCTGGAGAAGTCCTTACCAGATCAGGCCTTGGATGGACACCCCTTGGGACCTATCACCCACCGTACAGCACTGGTCACACTAACCTTGTCGGGCAACCACACGGAACAAATCAGCTTTTTGATCCTCAACGCCCCCGTAGCTCCTCTTGTCCTCGGCCGTGCATGGCTTCGCCAGCACGACCCCCATATTTCCTGGGTTTCAGGGAGAATCTTGGCCTAGAGCCCAGCATGCCATGCTAACTGCCTCAAGGCAGCAGCCCCCGTCTCGGAGAACTCCAAGCCCGAGTCATCCCCGTCCGACCTGTCTGGGGTTCCTGCTGTCTACCATGACCTTGCAGCCGTATTCAGTAAGGCCCGGGCACTATCCCTACCCCCGCACGGACCGTACGACTGTGCCATCGATCTCATACCCGACGCAGTACTCCCTTCTAGCCGACTGTACAACCTGTCCGTACCAGAGAAGAAGGCCATGTCTGACTATATCACGGACTCACTCGCATCAGGAATCATCACTCCCTCCAAATCACCAGTAGCCGCTGGATTTTTCTTTGTCGGCAAGAAGGATGGCTCCCTACGCCCTTGCATCGATTACCGAAGACTCAACACCATCACAGTCAAGAACAGGTATCCTCTTCCACTCATGAGCTCCTCCTTCGAACCTCTGGCTCCTGCAACAGTCTTCACCAAACTTGACCTCCGCGATGCTTACCATCTCGTCCGGATTAGGAAGAGGGACGAGTGGAAGACAGCTTTCAACACACACCTAGGCCATTTCGAGTATCGGGTCATGCCCTTCGGCCTGACCAACTCCCCAGCCGTCTTCCAAGCTCTGGTCAATGACGTTTTAAGAGACATGCTCGAGAAATTTGTGGTTGTTTACCTGGACGATATTCTGATCTTCTCTCACAACAGGCAGGAACATCAGCAGCACGTCCGTCTGGTTCTACAGCGCCTCCTCGAGAACCGCTTGTTCATCAAGGCAGAGAAATGTGAGTTCCATTCTTCTTCCGTAAACTTCCTGGGTCACATCATCAAAAGGGGTAACATCCGAGCCGACCCCAAGAAGGTCAAGGCAGTGGTGGAGTGGCCTCAACCAACCTCTCGTACTGAACTGAGGAGATTCCTAGGCTTTGCTGGATTTTACCGTCGATTCATACTCAACTTCAGTAAGGTAGCTGCACCTCTCCACGCACTTACATCTACACTTACTGCTTTTGTTTGGAATAAGGAGGCAGACGTGGCGTTCCAGAGTCTCAAGAGGAGCTTCAGTTCTGCTCCCGTTCTCGTACACCCTGACCCGGACGTGCCGTTCACGGTTGAAGTGGACGCTTCCGACTCTGGGATTGGGGCAGTCTTGTCCCAACGTTCCAGTGGAAATAATGTGTTGCACCCGTGTGCATTTCTTTCTAGACGCCTCTCTCCAGCCGAGAGGAACTACGATGCAGGGAACCGAGAACTGTTGGCAGTCCATGATGCACTGGTTGAATGGAGACACTGGCTGGAGGGGGCCAAGCATCCGTTCCTGGTCCTGACCGACCATCGCAATCTCATACACATCCGATCCGCTAAAAGACTGAATGACAGGCAAGCTCGCTGGGCACAATTTTTCTGTCGATTTAACTACACCCTCACCTACGGACCTGGTTCACATAACGGCAAGGCGGACGCTCTTTCTCAGATCTTCTCACAGGAACCCACCATTAAATCCACTCCTGAGACCATCCTTCCTCTTAACCGCATCATCGGGATGGTAACTTGGGAAATCGAGGGCTTGGTCAAGACATAACTCCGAAACCAAACATGCATTATGTCTAAAAATGCCTGTAAAATTGTATCTATGTGAGTTTTACCAGAATCATGTATTTTGGTAAGGTTTACATATACAAAAATTAGGTTTTACTCATAATGACAGTATAATTGCAACATTCAATATGACAGTTATTTAAACATAACTCCTAAACCACACATGCAAATTGGTTAATAATGCCTGGAGAAATGTATATTTGTGAGTTTTACTGGGAAACAAAAATATATATTTTGTAAGGTTTGTAAAGACAAAAGTAAGTTTTTTTTTTACTCAATATGACAGTATTACTGTCATACTAAATATTAAAGTTCTATAAACATAACTCCAAAACAAAACATGCATTATGTCTAAAAATGCCTGTAATATTGCATCCATGTGAGTTTTACTAGAATCAGGTATTTTTTAAGGTTTGCAAATACAAAATATTGGTTTTACTCATAATGACAGTATAACTGCCACATTCAATATGACGTTTATGTAAACATAACTCCTAAACCACACATGCAAAATGGTTAATAATGCCTGGAGAAATGTATGGTTTTGAGTTATACTGAAAAAAAAAATATTTTGTAAGGTTTTCAAAGACACAAGTTAGTTTTTTTTACTCAATATGACAGTATAACTGTCATACTTAATGTAAAAAATGTATAAACATAACTCCAAAAGCAAAAATGCATTATGTCTAAAAATGCTTGTAATATTGCATCCATGTGAGTTTAACTAGAATCAGGTATTTTTTAAGGTTTGCAAATACAAAATATTGGTTTTACTCACTATGACAGTATAACTGCCACGTTCAATATGACAGTTATGTAAACATAACTCCTAAACCACACATGAAAAATGGCTAATAATGCCTGGAGACATGTACTTTTGTGAAATTACTGGAAAAAAAATATTTTGAAAGGTTTGTAAAGACACAAGTTAGTTTTTTTACTCAATTTAACAGTATAGCTGTCATACTATATATGAAAGTTATATAAACATAACTCCAAAACCAAACAAGCAATCCATCTAAAAATGCCTGTAATTTTGAATACATGTGAGTTTTATCAGAATTGGGTATTTTGGTAAGGTTTACAAATACAGAAATTAGGTTTTACTCATAATGACGGATAACTGCCACGTTCAAAATGACAGTTTTTTAAACATAGCTCCTAAACCAAACATGCTAATTGGCTAATAATGCCTGGAGAAATGTATCTTTGTGAATTTTAATGGAAAAAAAATATTTTGTAAGGTTTGTAAAGATACAAATTAGTTTTTTTTACTCAAAATGGTGGTATAACTGTCATACTAAATATGAAAGTTATATAAACATAACTCCAAAACCAAAGACGCAATTCGTAAAAAAAAATGGCTGTAATATTGAATCCATGTGAGTTTTACTAGAATCAGGTATTTTGGTAAGGTTTACAAATACAAAAATTAGGTTTTACTCATAATGACAGTATAACTGCCACACTCAATAGGACGGTTATGTAAACATAACTACTAAACCACACATGCTAAATGGCTAATAATTTCTGAAGAAATGTATCTTTGTGAGTTTTACTGGAAAAAAATGTTTTGTAAGGTTTGTAAAGACACAAATTTGTGGGGTTTTTTTACCTAATATGACAGTATAACTGTCATACTAAATATGAAACTCCAAAACCAAACTTGCAATCCGTCTAAAACTGTCTGTAATATTGAATTCATGTGATTTTTCCCAGAATCAGGTATTTTGGTAAGGATTACAAATACAAAAATTAGGTTTTATTCATAATGACGGATAACTGCCACGTTCAAAATGACAGTTTTTTAAACATAACTCCTAAACCAAACATGCTAAATGGCTAATAATTTCTGAAGAAATGTATCTTTGTGAGTTTTACTGGAAAAAAAATATTTTGTAAGGTTTGTAAAGACACAAGTTAGTTTTTTTAACTAAAAAAAACAGTATAACTGTCATAGTAAATGGAAAAGTTATATAAACATAACTCCAAAACCAAACATGCATTATGTCTAAAAATGCCTGAAATGATGTATCCATGTGAGTTTTACTAGAATCAGTTGTTTTTGTAAGTTTTGCAAATACAAAATGTTGGTTTTACTCACTATGACAGTATACTGTCAAAATCGATCTGACAGTTATTTAAACATAACTCCTAAACCAGACATTCAAAATGACTAATAATGCCTGGAGAAATGTATCTCTGTGAAATTTTCTGGAAGAAAATATTTTGTAAGGTTTGTTATAACACAATTTAGTTTTTTTTTTACTCAATATGACGCAGTATACTGTCATAGTGAGTACAACCAATATTTTGTATTTGCAAACCTTAAAAAACAACTGATTCTAGTAAAACTCACATGGATACAATATTACAGGCATTTTTAGATATAATGCATGTTTGGTTTTGGAGTTATGTTTATATACATTTTACATTTAGTATGACAGTTATACTGTCATATGGAGTAAAAAACAACTAACTTGTGTCTTTACAAACCTTACACAAATGTTTTTTTTTCCAGTAGAACTCACAAAATGCATTTCTCCAGTCATTATTAGCCAATTAGCATGTTTGGTTTAGGTGTATGTTTAAAGAACTGTCCTTTTGAACGTGGCAGTTAAAATGTCATTACTTTCATAGTGAGTAAAACCCAATTTTTGTATTTGTTAATCTTAACAAAATACCTGATTCTAGTAAAACTCACATAGATTCAATACTACAGTTATTTTTAGACAGATTGCATGTTTGGTTTTGGAGTTAAGTTTATATAACTTTTACATTTATTTTGACAGTTATACAAACATATTGAATAAAAAAAACCTAACTTGTGTCTTTACAAACCTTACAAAATATTTTTTTCCCCAGTAAAACTCACAAACATACATTTCTCCAGGCATTTTTAGCCATTTTGCATGTGTCGTTTATGAGTTTTGTTTATATAACTTTTACATTTAGTATGACACATATACTGTTATATTGAGTAAAAAAACTAACTTGGGTCTTTACAAACCTTACAAAAAAAAAAAAATTTCCCAGTTAAACTCACAAAGATACCTTTCTCCAGGCAGTATTAGCCATTTAGCATGTTTGGTTTAGGAATTTTGTTAATACAAGTTCCATATTTAGTATGACAGTTAAACTGTCATATTGAGTAAAGAAAACTAACTTGTGTCTTTACAAACCTTACAAAACATTTTTTTTCCAGTAAAATTCACAGAGATACATTTCTCCAGGCATTATTAACCATTTAGCATGTGTGGTTTAGGAGTTATGTTTACATAACTGTCATTTTGAACGTGGCAGTTATACTGACATTATGAGTAAAACCTAATTTTTGTATATGTAAACCTTACCAAAATACTTGATTCTGGTAAAACTCACATAGATACAATATTACAGGCATTTTTAGACATAATGCATGTTTGGTTTTGGAGTTATGCTTATATAACTGTCATTTTGAATGTGGCAGTTATACTGTCATTATGAGTAAAAAAAAACTAACTTGAGTCTTTACAAACCTTACAAAAATTTTTTTTTTTCTAGTAAAACTCACAAAGATACATTTCCCCAGGCATTATTAGCCATCTATCATGTTTGGTTTAGGAGTTATGTTTAAATAACTGTCATATTGAGTGTGGCAGTTATACTGTTATTATGAGTAAAACCTATTTTTTGTATTTGTATACCTTACCAAAATACCTGATTCTGGTAAAACCCACAAAGATACAATATTACAGGAATTTTTGGACATAAAGTATGTTTGGTTTTGGAGTTATGTTTATATAACTTTCATATTTAGTATGACATATACCATCATATTGAATAAAACACAACTAATTTGTATATTTACAAACCTTCCAACATTTTGTTTTTCAGTAAAATTCACAAATATACATTCATCCAGTCATTATTAGCCAGTTAGCATGTTTGGTTTAGGAGTTATGTTTAAATAACTGTCATATTGAGTGTGGCAGTTATACTGTCATATGCCTATTTTTTGTATTTGTAAACCTTACCAAAATACCTGATTCTGATAAAACTCACATATATTCAATATTACAGGCATTTTTAGACAGATTGCATATTTGGTTTTCGAGTTGTTTTTTTTTTAGTTATGTTATATAACTTTTATATTTAGTATGACAGTTATACCGTCATATTGAGTAAAAAAAAACTAACTTTTGTCTTTGCAAACCTTACAAAAGATCATTATTCTAGTAAAACTAACAAAAATAAATAAATGTATCCAGGTTTATTAGCCATTTTGCATGTGTCGTTTATGAGTTATATTTAAATAACTGTCAGATTGAATGTGACAGTATACTGTCATAGTGAGTAAAGCCAATATTTTGTATTTGCAAACCTTACAAAAACAACTGTTTCTAGTAAAACTCACATGGATACAATATTACAGGCATTTTTAGACATACTAGATGTTTGGTTTTGGAGTTATGTTTATATAACTTTCAAATTTAGTATGACAGTTATTCTTACAAACCTTACAATTTTTATTTTTTTCCTCCGTAAAACTCACAAAGATACATTTCTCCAGGCATTATTAGCCATTTTGCATGTGTGGTTTAGGAGTTACGTTTGAATAACTTTCATATCAAATGTTGCAGTTATACTGTCCTTATGAGTAAAAACCAGGTTTTGTATTTGTAAACCTTACCAAAATACCTGATTCTGGTAAAACTCACATAGATTCAATATTACAGGCAGTTTAAGACATATTGCAAGTTTGGTTTAGGAGTTTGGTTTTGGAATTATGTTTATATAACTTTCATATTTAGTATGACAGTTATACCATCATATTGAGTAAAAAAAAACGAACTTTTGTCTTTACAAACCTTACAAAATATGTTCCATCCATCCATTTATTACCGCTTATTCCCTTTGGGGTCGCGGGGGGCGCTGGAGCCTATCTCAGCTACAATCGGGCGGAAGGCGGGGTACACCCTGGACAAGTCGCCATCTAATCGCAGGGCCAACACAGATAGATAGACAACATTCACACTCACATCCACACACTAGGGCCAATTTAGTGTTGCCAATCAACTTATCCCCAGGTGCATGTCTTTGGAAAATATGTTTTTCTAGTAAAACTTACAAAGATACATTTTTCAGGCATTATTAGCCATTTGCATGTGTAGTTTAAGAGTTATGTTAAAATAACTGTCATATCAAATGTTGCAGTTATACTGTCATTATGAGTATAACCCAAGTTTTGTATTTGTGAACCTTACCAAAATATCTGATTCCGGTAAAACTCACATAGATTCAATACTACAGGCATTTTAGACGGATTGCAAGTTTGGTTTTGAAGTTATATTTATTTAACTTTCATATTTAGTATAAATATACTGTCATATTAAGTAAAAAAACTAACTTGTGTCTTTACAAACATTACAAAAAAAAAAAAAAATTCCCAGTAAAACTCACAAAGATTCATTTCTCCAGGCATTATTAGCCATTTAGCATGTTTGGATTAAGAGAGATAACTGTCAGATTGAATGTGACAGTTATTTTTAAAACTGTCCTAGTGAGTAAAAACAATAATTTGTATTTGCAAAACTTACAAAAACAACTGATTCTAGTAAAACTTACATGGATGCAATATTACAGGCATTTTTAGACATAATGCATGTTTGGTTTTGGAGTAATATTTATATAACTTTCACATTTATTATGACAGTTATCTGTCAAATTTAGTAAAAAAAAAAAAAAACTAACTTGTGTCTTTACAAACCTTACAAAATATTGTTTTCCCAGTAAAACTCACAAAGATACCTTTCTCCAGGCATTATTAGCCATTTAGCATATTTTGTTTAGGAGTTATGTTTAAATAACTGTCATTTTGAACGTGGCAGTTATACTGTCATTATGAGTAAAACCTATTTTTTGTATTTGTAAACCTTACCAAAATACCTGTTTCTAGTAAAACTCACATGGATTCAAAATTAAAGCATTTTTAGACATAATGCATGTTTGGTTTTGGAGTTATGTTTATATAACTTTTACATTTAGTATGACAGTTATACTGTCATATGGAGTAAAAAAAACCTAACTTGTGTCTTTACAAACATTACAAAATATATTTTTTTTACAGTAAAACTCACAAAGGCACATTTCTCCAGGCATTAATAGCCATTTAGCATTTGTGGTTTAGGAGTTATGTTTAAATAACTGTCATGTTGCGTGTGGCAGTTATACTGTCATTATGAGTAAAACTTAATTTTTGTATTTGTAAACCTTACCAAAATACCTGATTGTAGTAAAACTCACATAGATACAATATTACAGGCATTTTTAGATATAATGCATGTTTGGTTTTGAAATTATGTTTATATAACTTTCATATTTAGTATGACAGTTATACTGTCATATTGAGTAAAAAAAACTAGCTTGTGTCTTAACAAACCTTACAAAAAAATGTTTTTCAAGTAAAACTCACAAAGATACATTTCTCCAGTCATTATTAGCCATTTAGCATGTTTGGTTTAGGAGTTATGTTTAAATAACTGTCATTTTGAATGTGGCAGTTATATTGTCATTATGAGTAAAACCTCATTTTTGTATTTGTAAACCCTACCAAAATACCTGATTTTGGTAAAACTCACATAGATTCAATATTTACAGGCATTTTTAGACGGATTGCATGTTTGGTTTTGGAGTTATGTTTATATAACTTTCATATTTAGTATGACAGTTATACTGTCAAATTGTGTAAAAAATAACAAACTTGTAATTTTACAAAC
This sequence comes from Nerophis lumbriciformis, assembly GCF_033978685.3. Lineage (NCBI taxonomy): Eukaryota > Metazoa > Chordata > Actinopteri > Syngnathiformes > Syngnathidae > Nerophis > Nerophis lumbriciformis. The sequence continues at coordinate 43,517,208 of NC_084550.2, read as the reverse complement.
CTTACAAAATATTTTTTTTTTCCAGTAAAATTCACAGAGATACCTTTTTCCAGGCATTATTAGTCATTTTGCATGTGTGGTTTAGGAGTTATGTTTAAATAACTGTCAGGTTGATTGTGACAGTATATTGTCATAGTGAGTAAAACCAGTATTTTGTATTTGCAAAACTTACAAAAACAACTGATTCTAGTAAAACTCACATGGATACAATATTACAGTTATTTTTAAACATAATGCATGTTTGGTTTTGGAGTAATATTTATATAACTTTCACATTTATTATGACAGTTTAACTGTCATATTGAGAAAAAAAATCAACTATTTTTTCAGGCGTTATTAACCATTTTGCATGTGTGGTTTAGGAGTTATGTTTACATAACTGTCATTTTGAATGTGGCAGTTATACTGTCATTATGAGTAAAACCTAATTTTTGTATATGTAAACCTTACCAAAATACCTGATTCTGGTTAAACTCACATAGATACAATATAACAGGCATTTTTAGACATAATGCATGTTTGGTTTTGTAGTTAGGTTGATATATTTTTTACATTTAGTATGAAAGTTATACTGTCAAATTGAGTAAAACAAAACTAACTGGTGTCTTTACAAACCTTACAAAATATTTTTTTCCCAGTAAAACTCACAAAGATACCTTTCTCCAGGCATAATTAGCCATTTAGCATGTTTGGTTTAGGAGTTATGTTTAAAAAACTGTCATTTGGAATGTGGCAGTTATACTGTCATTATGAGTAAAACCTAATGTTTGTATTTGTAAACCTTACCAAAATACCTGTTTCTAGTAAAACTCACATAGATTAAAAATTCAAGCATTTTTAGCCATAAGGCATGTTTGGTTTTGGAGTTATGTTTATATAACTTTCATATTTAGTATGACAGTTATACAATCATATTGAGTAAAAAAAATAATTTGTGTCTTTACAAACCTTACAAAATATTTGTTTCCAGTAAAACTCACAAAGATACATTTCCCCAGGCATTGTTAGCAATTTACCATGTTTGGTTTAGGATTTATGTTTAAATAACTGTCATATGAGTGTGGCAGTGATACTGTCATTATGAGTAAAACCTAATTTTTGTATTTGTAAACCTTACCAAAATAATTGATTGTAGTGAAACTCACAAAAATTCAATACTACAGGCATTTTTAGACGGATTGCATCTTTGGTTTTGGAGTTATGTTTATACAACTTTCATATTTAGTATGACAGTTATACCATCATATTAAATAAAATAAAAAAACTAACTTGTGTCTTTATAAACCTTACAAATTATTTTTTTCCAATAAAACTCACAGAAATACATTTCTCCAGGCATTATTAACCAATTTGCATGTGATTTAGGAGTCATGTTTAAATAACTGTCAGGTTGATTGTGACAGTATATTGTCATAGTGAGTAAAACCAGTATTTTGTATTTGCAAAACTTACAAAAACAACTGATTCTAGTAAAACTCACATGGATACAATATTACAGTTATTTTTAAACATAATGCATGTTTGGTTTTGGAGTAATATTTATATAACTTTCACATTTATTATGACAGTTTAACTGTCATATTGAGAAAAAAAATCAACTATTTTTTCAGGCGTTATTAACCATTTTGCATGTGTGGTTTAGGAGTTATGTTTACATAACTGTCATTTTGAATGTGGCAGTTATACTGTCATTATGAGTAAAACCTAATTTTTGTATATGTAAACCTTACCAAAATACCTGATTCTGTTTAAACTCACATAGATACAATATAACAGGCATTTTTAGACATAATGCATGTTTGGTTTTGTAGTTAGGTTGATATATTTTTTACATTTAGTATGAAAGTTATACTGTCAAATTGAGTAAAACAAAACTAACTGGTGTCTTTACAAACCTTACAAAATATTTTTTTCCCAGTAAAACTCACAAAGATACCTTTCTCCAGGCATAATTAGCCATTTAGCATGTTTGGTTTAGGAGTTATGTTTAAAAAACTGTCATTTGGAATGTGGCAGTTATACTGTCATTATGAGTAAAACCTAATGTTTGTATTTGTAAACCTTACCAAAATACCTGTTTCTAGTAAAACTCACATAGATTAAAAATTCAAGCATTTTTAGCCATAAGGCATGTTTGGTTTTGGAGTTATGTTTATATAACTTTCATATTTAGTATGACAGTTATACAATCATATTGAGTAAAAAAAATAATTTGTGTCTTTACAAACCTTACAAAATATTTGTTTCCAGTAAAACTCACAAAGATACATTTCCCCAGGCATTGTTAGCAATTTACCATGTTTGGTTTAGGATTTATGTTTAAATAACTGTCATATGAGTAAGTAAGTGATACTGTCATTATGAGTAAAACCTAATTTTTGTATTTGTAAACCTTACCAAAATAATTGATTGTAGTGAAACTCACAAAAATTCAATACTACAGGCATTTTTAGACGGATTGCATCTTTGGTTTTGGAGTTATGTTTATACAACTTTCATATTTAGTATGACAGTTATACCATCATATTAAATAAAATAAAGAAACTAACTTGTGTCTTTATAAACCTTACAAATTATTTTTTTCCAATAAAACTCACAGAAATACATTTCTCCAGGCATTATTAACCAATTTGCATGTGATTTAGGAGTCATGTTTAAATAACTGTCATATTGAGTGTGACAGTATACTGTAGTCGTGAGTAAAAACAATATTTTGTATTTGCAAACCTTACAAAAACAACTGATTTTTGTAAAACTCAGATGAATACAATATTACAGGCATTTTTAGACATAATGCATGTTTGGTTTTGGAGTTATGTTTATACAACTTTCATATTAAGTCTGACAGTTATACCATTATATTGAGTAAAACAAACTACCTTGTGTCTTTACAAACCTTACAAATTATTTGTTTCCAGTAAAACACACAAAGATACATTTGTCCAGGCATTAGCCTTTGAGCATAATTGGTATAGGAGTTATGTTTAAATAACTGTCATAATGAGTGTGGCAGTGATACTGACATTATGAGTAAAACCTAATTTTTGTATTTGTAAACCTTACCAAAATACTTGATTCTAGTAAAACTCACACAAATTCAATATTACAGGCATTTTTAGTTGGATTGCATGTTTGGTTTTGGAGTTATGTTTATATAACTTTCATATTTAGTATGACAGTTATACCATCATATTAAATAAAATAAAAAAACCTATCTTGTGTCTTTATAAACCTTACAAATTATTTATTTCCAGTAAAACTCACAAAAATACATTTCTCAAGGCATCATTAACCAATTTGCATGTGATTTAGGAGTCATGTTTAAGTAACTGTCATTTTGAATGTGGCAGTTATATTGTCATTAAGAGTAAAACCTTAATTTTTGTATTTGTAAACCTTACCAAAATAACGGATTCTGATAATACTCACGTATATAAAATATTACAGGCATTTTTAGACATAATGCATGTTTAATTTTGGAGTTATGTTTATATAACTTTCATATTTAGTATGACAGTTTTACAATCATATTGAGTAAAAAAAAAAATTTGTGTCTTTACAAACCTTACAAAATATTTGTTTCCAGTAAAACTCACAAAGATACATTTCCCCAGGCAGTAATAGCCATTTAGCATGTTTGGTTTAGGAGGTCTGTTTAAATAACTGTCATATTGAGTGTGGCAGCGATACTGTCATTATGAGTAAAAACTATATTTTGTATTTGCAAACCTTACAAAAACAACTGATTTTAGTAAAACTCACATGAATACAATATTACAGGCATTTGTAGACATAATGCATGTTTGGTTTTGGAGTTATGTTTATACAACTTTCATATTAAGTCTGACAGTTATACCATCATATTGAGAAAAAAAACTAACTTATGTCTTTCCAAACCTTACAAATTATTTTTTTCCCAGTAAAACACACAAAAATACATTTCTCCAGGCATTATTAACCAATTTGCATGTGATTTAGGAGTCATGTTTAAATAACTGTAATTTTGAATGTGGCAGTTATATTGTCATTATGAGTATTACCTTAATTTTTGTATTTGTAAACCTTACCAAAATAACAGATTCTGTTAATACTCACGTATATAAAACATTACAGGCATTTATAGACGTAATGCATGTTTATTTTGGAGTTATGTGTAAAAAAAACTTTCATATTTAGTATGACAGCTATACTGTCATATTAAATTTAAAAAAACATCTTGTGTCTTTGCAAACCTTACAAAATATGATTTTTCTAGTAAAACTAACAAAGATATAAGTCTCCAGGCATTATTAGACATTTTTCATGTTTGGTTTTGGAATTATGTTGAAAAACATTTGTATTGCTTTTTTCGCATTATCTCAGGATTTTAAGAATATTACTGTCATATTGAGTAAAAGACTACTTTTTGTGTTTGCAAGCCTTAAAATAGTATATGTTTCGAGTAAAACTCACAAGGATGCATTGTTTTAGGCTTTTTTTTAGCCTTTTTGCATGTGTGGTTAGGAAGTTATGTATAAATAACTGTCAAATTGAATGCATCAGTTATCTGTCATTATGAGTAAACCCTAATTGTTGTATTTGTAAACCTTACCAAATTACCTGAATCTGGTTAAACTCACATTGATACAATATTTTAGGCATTTTTAGACATAATGCATGTTCCTTTTTGGAGTTATGTTTATATAACTTTCATATTTGGTATTACAGTTATACTGTCATTATGAATTTAAAAAAGTAACTTGCGTCTTTGCAAAACTTACAAAATATTATTTTTTTAGTAAAACTAACAAAGATACATGTCTCCAGGCATTATTAGACATTTTGCATGTTTGATGTAGGAATTATGTTGAAAAACATTTGTATTGCTTTATTCGCATTATCTCAGGATTTTAAGAATATTACTGTCATATTGAGTTAAAAACTACTTTTTGTGTTTGCAAGCCTTAAAATAGCATATGTTTCGAGTAAAACTCACAAGGATGCATTGTTTTAGGCTTTCTTAGCCTTTTTGCATGTATGGTTAGGAAGTTATGTATAAATAACTGTCAAATTGAATGCATCAGTTATCTGTCATTATGAGTAAACCCTAATTGTTGTATTTGTAAACCTTACCAAATTACCTGATTCTTGTAAAACTCAAATAGATACAATATTTTAGGCATTTTTAGACATAATGCATGTTCAGTTTTGGAGATAAGTTTATTTAAATTTTATATGTGGTATGACAGTTATACTGTCATTATGAATTTAAAAAACTAACTTGCATATTTGCAAAACTTACAAAAGATCATTTTTATATTAAAATGTAAGAAGATACACGTGTCCAGGCATGATTAGACATGTTGCATGTTTGGTGTAGGAATTATGTTGAAAAACATTTGTATTGCTTTTTTTGCATTATCTCAGGACTACTTTTTGTGTTTACAAGCCTTAAAATAGCAGATGTTTAGTGTAAAACTCACAAGGATGCATTGTTTTAGGCTTTATTGGCATATTTGCATGTGTTATTATGAAATTATGTTTAAATACCTGTCAAATTGAATGTAGCAGTTATACTGTCATTATGAGAAAAACCCAAATTTTGTATTTGTAAACCTTACCAAATTACCTGATTCTGGTTAAACTCACATAGATACAATATAACAGGCATTTGTAGACATAATGCATGTTCAGTTTTGGAGTTATGTTTATATAACTTTTTTTATTTGGTGTGACAGTTATACTGTCATTATGAATGAAAAAAAACTAACTTGCGTCATGGCAAAACTTACAAAATATAATTTTTCTAGTAAAACTAACAAGGATACATGTCTCCAGGAATTATTAGACATGTAGCATGTTTGGTGTAGGAATTATGTTGAAAAACATTTTTTTGCTTTTTTCGCATTATCTCAGGATTTTAAGAACATTACTGTCATAATTAGTAAAAAAAAAACTTCTTTTTGTGTTTGCAAGCCTTAAAATAGCATATGTTTAGAGTAAAACTCACAAGAATGCATTGTTTTAGGCTTTATTGGCCTATTTGCATGTGTTATTATGAAGTTATGTTTAAATAACTGTCAAATTGAAGGTAGCAGTTATCTGTCATTATGAGAAAAACCCAATTGTTGTATTTGTAAACCTTACCAAATTACCTGATTATGGTAAAACTCACATAGATAAAAAATTACAGGCATTTTTAGACTTAATGCATCTTTAGTTTTGGAGTTATGTTTATATAACTTTCATATTTGGTATGACAGTTACACTGTCATATTGAATTAAAGAAACTATTTTGCGTCTTTGCAAAACTTACAAAATTTTTCTAGTAGAACTAACAAAGATACATGTCTCCAGGTATTATTAGACATTTTGCATGTTTGGTGTAGGAATTTTGTTGAAAAATATTTGTATTGCTTTATTCGCATTATCTCAGGATTTTAAGAATATTATTGTCATATTGAGTAAAAAACAACTTTTTGTGTTTGCAAGCCTTAAAATAGCATATGTGCGACTTGTCCAGGGTGTACCCCGCCTTCCGCCCGATTGTAGCTGAGATAGGCTCCAGCGCCCCCCGTGACCCCAAAATCCCTTTTGGGGTCACGGGGGGCGCTTATTCCCATAAGCGGTAGAAAATGGATGGATAGATGGATGTTTCGAGTAAAACTCACAAGGATGCATTGTTTTAGGCTTTATTAGCCTTTTTGCATGTGTTGTTAGGAAGTTATGTTTAAATAATTGTCAAATTGAATGTAGCAGTTTTACTGTCATTATGAGAAAAACCCAATTTTTTTGTATTTGTAAACCTTACCAAATTACCTGATTCTGGTGTAACTCACATAGATACAATATTACAGGCATTTTTAGGCATAATGCATGTTCAATTTTGGAGTTAAGTTTATATAACATTCATATTTGGTATGACAGTTATACTGTCATATTTAAATTAAAAAACTAAAATGCATCGTTGCAAACCTTACAAAATATAATTTTTTTAGTTAAACTAACAAAGATACATGTCACCAGGCATTATTAGACATTTTGCATGTTTGGTGTAGGAATTATGTTGAAAAACTTTTTTTATTGCTTTTTTCGCATTATCTCAGGATTTTAAGAACATTACTGTCATAATGAGTAAAAAACTACTTTTTGTGTTTGCAAGCCTTAAAATAGCATATGTTTAGAGTAAAACTCACAAGAATGCATTGTTTTAGGCTCTATTGGCCTATTTGCATGTGTTATTATGAAGTTATGTTTAAATAACTGTCAAATTGAATAGAGCAGTTATACTGTCATTATGAGAAAAACCCAATTTTTGTATTTGTAAACCTTACCAAATTACCTGATTATGGTAAAACTTACATAGATACAAAATTACAGGCATTTTTAGACTTAATGTGTCTTCAGTTTTGGAGTTATGTTTATATAGCTTTCATATTTAGTATTACAGTTATACTGTCATTGTGAATTAAAAAAAATAACTTGCGTCTTTGCAAAACTTAAAATAGATATTTTTTCTATTAAAACTAACAAGGATAAATGTTTCTAGGCATTATTAGACAAGTTGCATGTTTGGTTTAGGATTTATGTTGAAAAACTTTTTTTTTGCTTTTTTCGCATTATCTCAGGATTTTAAGAACATTACTGTCATAATGAGTAAAAAACTACTTTTTGTGTTTGCAAGCCTAAAATAGCATTAGTTTAGAGTAAAACTCACAAGGATGCCTTGTTTTAGGCTCTATTGGCCTATTTGCATGTGTAATTATGAAGTTATGTTTAAATAACTGTCAAATTGAATGTAGCAGTTATACTGTCATTATGAGAAAACCCCAATTGTTGTATTTGTAAACCTTACCAAATTACCTGATTATGGTAAAACTCACATAGTCACAAAATTACAGGCATTTTTAGACTTAGTATATCTTTAGTTTTGGAGTTATGTTTATATAACTTTCATATTTGGTAACACAGTTATACTCTCAGATTGAATTAAAAAAACTAACTTGCGTCTTTGTAAAACTTACAAAAGATTTTGTTTCTAGTAAAACTAACAAAGATACATGTCTCCAGACATTATTAGACATTTTGCATGTTTGGTGTAGGAATTATGTTGTAAAACATTTTTATTGCTTTTTTTGCATTATCTCAGGATTTTAAGAACATTACTGTCATAATGAGTAAAAAACTACTTTTTGTGTTTGCAAGCCTTAAAATAGCATATATTTAGAGTAAAACTCACAAGAATGCATTGTTTTAGGCTTTATTGGCCTATTTGCATGTGTTATTATGAAGTTATGTTTATATAACTGTCAAATTGAATGTAGCAGTTATACTGTCATTTGGAGAAAAACCCAATTGTTGTATTTGTAAACCTAACCAAATTACTTGATTATGGTAAAACTCACTTAGTTAAAAATATACAGGCATTTTTAGACTTAGTGCATCTTTAGTTTTGGAGTTATGTTTACATAACTTTCATATTTGGTATGACAGTTATACTGTCAGATTGAATTAAAAAAACTAACTTGCGTCATTGCAAAACTTCCAAAATATTTTTTTTCTAGTAAAATTAACAAAGATACATGTCTCCAGGCATTATTAGACATTTTGCATGTTTGATGTAGGAATTATGTTGTAAAACATTTTTTATGCTTTTTTTGCATTATCTCAGGATTTTAAGAACATTACTGTCATAATGAGTAAAAAACTACTTTTTGTGTTTGCAAGCCTCAAAATAGCATATGTTTAGAGTAAAACTCACAAGAATGCATTGTTTTAGGCTTTATTGGCCTATTTGCATGTGTTATTATAAAGTTATGTTTAAATACCTGTCAAATTGAATGTAGCAGTTATACTGTCATTATGAAAAAAACCCAATTTTTGTATTTGTAAACCTTACCAAATTACCTGATTCTGGTGAAACTCACATGGATACAATATAACAGGCATTTTTAGACATAATGCATGTTCAGTTTTGGAGTTATGTTTATATAACTTTTATATTTGGTATGACAGTTATACTGTCATTATGAATTTAAAAAACTAACTTGCGTCATGGCAAAACTTACAAAAGATTATTTTTCTAGTGAAACTAACAAGGATACATGTCTCCAGGCATTATTAGACAAGTTGCATGTTTGGTGTAGGAATTATGTTGAAAAACATTTTTATTGCTTTTTTCGCATTATCTCAAGATTTTAAGATCATTACTGGCATATTGAGTAAAAAACAACTATGACAGTATACTGTCATATTCAATCTGACTGTTATTTAAACATAACTCCTAAACCATGCATGCAAAATGTCTAATAATGCCTGGAGAAATGTATCTTTGTAAGTTTTACTGGAAAAAAATAGTTTGTAAAGACACAAGTTAGTTTTTTTTTACTCAATATGACAGTATAACTGTCATACTAAATATGAAAGTTGAATAAATATAACACCAAAACCAAACTTGCAATCCGTCTAAAAATGCCTGTAATATTGAATCTATGTGAGTTTTACCAGAATCAGGTATTTTGGTAAGGTTTACAAATACAAAAATTGGGTTTTACTCATAATGACAGTATAACTGCCATATTCAAAATAACAGTTATTTAAACATAACTCCTAAAACAAATATGCTAAATGGCTAATAATGCCTGGAGAAATGAATCTTTGTGAGTTTTACGAGAAAAAAATATTTTGTAAGGTTTTTAAAGACAAAAGTTTTACCCAATATGATGGTATAACTGTCATACTAAATATGAAAGTTATATAAACTTAATTCCAAAACCAAACTTCTAAACCAAACTTGCAATACCTCTTACTGTAATATTGAATCTATGTGAGTTTTACCAGAATCAGGTATTTTGGTAAGTTTTACAAATAGTATAACTGCAACATTTGATATGACAGTTATTTAAACATGACTCCTAAACCAAACATGACAAATGGCTAATAATACCTGGAGTAATGTATCTTTTGAGTTTTACTGGAAAAAAAATAATTTGTAAGGTTTATAAAGACACAAGATAGTTTTTTTTTATTTAGTATGATGGTATAACTGTCATACTAAATATGAAAGTTATATAAACATAACTCCAAAACCAAAATGCATTATGTCTAAAAATGCCTGTAATTTTGTATCCATTGGAGTTTTACCAGAATCAGGTATTTTGGTAAGGTTGACAAATACAAAAATTAGGTTTTACTCATAATGACAGTATAACTGCCACATTCAATATGACAATTATCTAAACATAACTCCAAAACCAAACATGCAATATGTCTACAAATGCCTATAATTTTGTATCCACGTGAGTTTTACTAGAATCAGTTGTTTTTGTAAGGTTTACAAATACAAAATATTAGTTTTACTCATAATGTCAGTATACTGTCACAATCAATCCGACAAAATGGATAATAATGCCTAGAGGAATGTATCTTTGTGAATTTTACTGGAAAAAAATATTTTGTAAGGTTTGTAAAGACACAAGTTACATTTTTTTACTCAATTTAACAGTATAGCTGTCATACTATATATGAACGTTTTATAAACATAACTCCAAAACCAAACATGCAATCCATCTAAAAATGTCTGTAATATTTATTATATGTGAGTTTTATCAGAATCTGGTATTTTGGTAAGGTTTACAACTACAAAAATTAGGTTTTACTCATTGTGACAGTATAATTGCCACACTTAATATGACAGTTATTTAAACATAACTCCTAAAAAACAAATGCAAAATGACTAATAATGCCTAGAGAAATGTATATTTGTGAATTTTACTGGAAAACAATATTTTGTAAGGTTTGTAAAGATATACATTTTTTTTTTTTTTACTCAATATGATGGTATAACTGTCATACTAAATATGAAAGTTATATAAACATAACTCCAAAACTAAACATACTTTATGTCTAAAAATTCCTGTAATATTGCATCTATGTGGTTTTAACCAGAATCAGGTATTTTGGTAAGGTTTACAAATACAAAAAATAGGTTTTACTCATAATGACAGTATAACTGCCACACCCAATATGACAGTTATTTAAACATAACTCCTAAACCAAACATGATAAATGGCTAATAATGCCTGGGGAAATGTATCTTTGTGAGTTTAACTGGGAAAAAAAATATTTTGTAAGGTTTGTAAGACACGTTAGTTGTTTTTTTTACTCATAATGACAGTATAACTGCCACATTCAAAATGACAGTTATATAAACATAACTCCGAAACCAAACATGCATTATGTCTAAAAATGCCTGTAATATTAAATCTATGTGACTTTGACCAGAATCAGTTATTTTGGTAAGGTTTAAAAATGCCTGTAATATTAAATCTATGTGACTTTGACCAGAATCAGTTATTTTGGTAAGGTTTACAAATACAAAAAAGTAGGTTTTTCTCATAATGACAGTATAACTGCCACACTCAATATGACAGTTATTTAAATATAACTCCTATACCATCCATCCATCCATCTTCTTCCGCTTATCCGAGGTCGTGTCGCGGGGGCAAAAGCCTAAGCAGGGAAGCCCAGACTTCCCTCTCCCCAGCCACTTCGTCCAGCTCTTCCTGTGGGACCCCGAGGCGTTCCTAGGCCAGCCGGGAGACATAGTCTTCCCAACGTGTTCTGGGTCTTCCCCGCGGCCTCCTACCGGTCGGACGTGCCCTAAACACCTCCCTAGGGAGGCGTTCGGGTGGCATCCTGACCAGATGCCCGAACCACCTCATCTGGCTCTTCTCGATGTAAAACCACACATGCACAATTGCTAATAATGCCTGGAAAAATGTATCTTTGTGAGTTTTACTGGAAAAAAAAAATATTTGTAAGGTTTGTAAAGACACAAGTTGGTTTTTTTTACTCAATATGACAGTATAACTGTCATACTAAATGTAAAAGTTACATAATTATAACTCCAAAACCAAACATGCATTATGTCTAAAAATGCCTGTAATATTGTATCCATGTGAGTTTTACTAGAATCAGTTGTTTTTGTAAGGTTTGCAAATACAAAATATTGTTTTTACTCACGATGACAGTATACTGTCACACACAATATGACAGTTATTTAAACATAACTCCTAAATCACATGCAAATTGGTTAATATTGCCTGGAGAAATGTATCTTTGTGAGTTTCACTGGAAAACAATATTTTGTAAGGTTTTTAAAGACACAAGATAGGTTTTTTTTAATTTATTTAATATGATGGTATAACTGTCATACTAAATATGAAAGTTATATAAACATAACTCCAAAACCAAACATGCAATCCAAATAAAAATGCCTGTAATATTGAATTTGTGTGAGTCTTACTAGAATCAAGTATTTTGGTAAGTTTTACAAATATAAAAATTAGGTTTTACTCATAATGTCAGTATCACTGCCACACTCATTATGACAGTTATTTAAACATAACTCCTATACCAATTATGCTCAAAGGCTAATGCCTGGACAAATGTATCTTTGTGTGTTTTACTGGAAACAAATAATTTGTAAGGTTTGTAAAGACACAAGGTAGTTTGTTTTACACAATATAATGGTATAACTGTCAGACTTAATATGAAAGTTGTATGAACATAACTCCAAAACCAAACATGCATTATGTCTAAAAATGCCTGTAATATTGTATTCATCTGAGTTTTACAAAAATCAGTTGTTTTTGTAAGGTTTACAAATACAAAATATTGTTTTTACTCACGACTACAGTATACTGTCACACTCAATATGACAGTTATTTAAACATGACTCCTAAATCACATGCAAATTGGTTAATAATGCCTGGAGAAATGTATTTCTGTGAGTTTTATTGGAAAAAAATAATTTGTAAGGTTTATAAAGACACAAGTTAGTTTTTTTTTATTTAATATGATGGTATAACTGTCATACTAAATATGAAAGTTGTATAAACATAACTCCAAAACCAAACATGCAATCCGTCTAAAAATGCCTGTAATATTGAATTTTTGTGAGTTTCACTAGAATCAATTATTTTGGTAAGGTTTACAAATACAAAAATTAGGTTTTACTCATAATGACAGCATCACTGCCACACTCATATGACAGTTATTTAAACATAAATCCTAAACCAAACATGGTAAATGGCTAACAATGCCTGGGGAAATGTATCTTTGTGAGTTTTACTGGAAACAAATATTTTGTAAGGTTTGTAAAGACACAAATTATTTTTTTTACTCAATATGATTGTATAACTGTCATACTAAATATGAAAGTTATATAAACATAACTCCAAAACCAAACATGCCTTATGTCTAAAAATGCTTGAATTTTTAATCTATGTGAGTTTTACTAGAAACAGGTATTTTGGTAAGGTTTACAAATACAAACATTAGGTTTTACTCATAATGACAGTATAACTGCCACATTCCAAATGACAGTTTTTTAAACATAACTCCTAAACCAAACATGCTAAATGGCTAATTATGCCTGGAGAAAGGTATCTTTGTGAGTTTTACTGGGAAAAAAATATTTTGTAAGGTTTGTAAAGACACCAGTTAGTTTTGTTTTACTCAATTTGACAGTATAACTTTCATACTAAATGTAAAAAATAGGCATTTTTAGACATAATGCATGTTTGGTTTCGGAGTTATGTCTTGACCAAGCCCTCGATTTCCCAAGTTACCATCCCGATGATGCGGTTAAGAGGAAGGATGGTCTCAGGAGTGGATTTAATGGTGGGTTCCTCTGAGAAGATCTGAAAAAGAGCGTCCGCCTTGCCGTTATGTGAACCAGGTCCGTAGGTGAGGGTGTAGTTAAATCGACAGAAAAATTGTGCCCAGCGAGCTTGCCTGTCATTCAGTCTTTTAGCGGATCGGATGTGTATGAGATTGCGATGGTCGGTCAGGACCAGGAACGGATGCTTGGCCCCCTCCAGCCAGTGTCTCCATTCAACCAGTGCATCATGGACTGCCAACAGTTCTCGGTTCCCTGCATCGTAGTTCCTCTCGGCTGGAGAGAGGCGTCTAGAAAAAAATGCACACGGGTGCAACACATTATTTCCACTGGAACGTTGGGACAAGACTGCCCCAATCCCAGAGTCGGAAGCGTCCACTTCAACCGTGAACGGCACGTCCGGGTCAGGGTGTACGAGAACGGGAGCAGAACTGAAGCTCCTCTTGAGACTCTGGAACGCCACGTCTGCCTCCTTATTCCAAACAAAAGCAGTAAGTGTAGATGTAAGTGCGTGGAGAGGTGCAGCTACCTTACTGAAGTTGAGTATGAATCGACGGTAAAATCCAGCAAAGCCTAGGAATCTCCTCAGTTCAGTACGAGAGGTTGGTTGAGGCCACTCCACCACTGCCTTGACCTTATTGGGGTCGGCTCGGATGTTACCCCTTTTGATGATGTGGCCCGGGAAGTTTACGGAAGAAGAATGGAACTCACATTTCTCTGCCTTGATGAACAAGTGGTTCTCGAGGAGGCGCTGTAGAACCAGACGGACGTGCTGCTGATGTTCCTGCCTGTTGTGAGAGAAGATCAGAATATCGTCCAGGTAAACAACCACAAATTTCTCGAGCATGTCTCTTAAAACGTCATTGACCAGAGCTTGGAAGACGGCTGGGGAGTTGGTCAGGCCGAAGGGCATGACCCGATACTCGAAATGGCCTAGGTGTGTGTTGAAAGCTGTCTTCCACTCGTCCCTCTTCCTAATCCGGACGAGATGGTAAGCATCGCGGAGGTCAAGTTTGGTGAAGACTGTTGCAGGAGCCAGAGGTTCGAAGGAGGAGCTCATGAGTGGAAGAGGATACCTGTTCTTGACTGTGATGGTGTTGAGTCTTCGGTAATCGATGCAAGGGCGTAGGGAGCCATCCTTCTTGCCGACAAAGAAAAATCCAGCGGCTACTGGTGATTTGGAGGGAGTGATGATTCCTGATGCGAGTGAGTCCGTGATATAGTCAGACATGGCCTTCTTCTCTGGTACGGACAGGTTGTACAGTCGGCTAGAAGGGAGTACTGCGTCGGGTATGAGATCAATGGCACAGTCGTACGGTCCGTGCGGGGGTAGGGATAGTGCCCGGGCCATACTGAATACGGCTGCAAGGTCATGGTAGACAGCAGGAACCCTAGACAGGTCGGACGGGGATGACTCGGGCTTGGAGTTCTCCGAGACGGGGGCTGCTGCCTTGAGGCAGTTAGCATGGCATGCTGGGCTCTAGGCCAAGATTCTCCCTGAAACCCAGGAAATATGGGGGTCGTGCTGGCGAAGCCATGCACGGCCGAGGACAAGAGGAGCTACGGGGGCGTTGAGGATCAAAAAGTTGATTTGTTCCGTGTGGTTGCCCGACAAGGTTAGTGTGACCAGTGCTGTACGGTGGGTGATAGGTCCCAAGGGGTGTCCATCCAAGGCCTGATCTGGTAAGGACTTCTCCAGGGGCAGAAGTTCAATCCCGGCTTGACAGGCAAAATCATGGTCCAGGAAGCTCTCATCTGCACCTGAGTCCAAATATGCTCCCACCCTCAGACCCTTTGACTCCCAAGATAAAGTAGCAGGGAAGAGACTGCCAGGGTCACTGCGACCCTGGGGAAAGGTGGTATGGCTCACTAGTACTCCCCTTACTAGGGAGCCTGATCTTTTGATCGTGTGGGGCAGGTCTGGATCATGTGACCCGCACAACCACAGTAGAGGCAGAGGCGCTGCCGGAACCTCCTCTCCCGTTCCTCCGTGGCAAGTCGAGTCCTGCCCAACTGCATGGGTTCCACCCTACTGGAAGGTGCGGGGAAAAAAACCCAGACTGGTCTACCAAGGGGGCGCCTTCATCCCGATATCTGGGAGCAGTAGGGGAATAGGACGCGGTCCGATTCTCCCACGCCGGCTGCCTGGTCGGGGCTGCGAGTCTTCGTTCCGCTGCCCGTTCCTTTAGCCTCTGGTCCATGAGCAGGGCCAACTGGATGAGGTCATGGTAGGTGGCCTGGCGGTCTCGCAACAATCCGTCTTTGATTTCGTCGGAGAGGCCCCGACGATAGGCGCTCAACAAGGCCTTATTATCCCACCCGCTGTCTGCTGCCAAGGTGCGGAACTCGAGGGTGTAGTCTGCAACAGACCGAGAACCTTGCTGGAGGGAGTGAGGACCGTCCGTGGGGTGATCAAAAACTGCCTGGAACTCAGAGCATAACGCGGGAAAATGACAGTATACTATCATATTGTATTAAAAAAACTAACTTGCGTCTTTGCGAAACTTACCAAAGATTATTTTTCTCGTAAAACTAACAAAGATACATGTCTCCAGGCATTATTAGACATTTTGCATGTTTGGTGTAGTAATTATGTTGTAAAACATTTTTATTGCTTTTTTCGCATTATCTCAGGATTTTAAGAACATTACTGTCATAATGAGTAAAAAACTACTTTTTGTGTTTGCAAGCCTTAAAATAGCATATGTTTAGAGTAAAACTCACAAGGATGCATTGTTTTAGGCTTTATTGGCCTATTTGCATGTGTTATTATGAAGTTATGTTTATATAACTGTCAAATTGAATGTAGCAGTTATACTGTCATTATGAGAAAAACCCAATTGTTGTATTTGTAAACCTTACCAAAATAGTTGATTCTAGTTAAACTCACATAGATACAATATAACAGGCATTTTTAGACATAATGCATGTTTGGTTTTGGAGTTAGGTTGATATATTTTTTACATTTAGTATGACAGTTATACTGTCAAATTGAGTAAAACAAAACTAACTGGTGTCTTTAAAAACCTTACAAAATATTTGTTTCCAGTAAAACTCACAAAGATACATTTCCCCAGGCATTATTAGCCATTTAGCATGTTTGGTTTAGGATTTATGTTTAAATAACTGTCATATTGAGTGTGGTAGTGATACTGTCATTATGAGTAAAACCTAATTTTGGTATTTGTAAACCTTACCAAAATAATTGATTCTTTTGAAACTCACAAAAATTCAATATTACAGGCATTTTTAGACGGATTGCATGTTTGGTTTTGGAGTTATGTTTATATAACTTTAATATTTAGTATGACAGTTTTACCATCATATTAAATAAATAAAAAACCTGTGTCTTTATAAACCTTACAAATTATTTTTTTCCAGTAAAACTCACAAAAATACATTTCTCCACGCATTATTAACCAATTTGCATGTGATTTAGGAGTCATGTTTAAGTAACTGTCATTTTGAATGTGGCAGTTATATTGTCATTTTAAATAAAAACCTTAATTTTTGTTTTTGTAAACCTTACCAAAATAACGGATTCTAATAATACTCACATATATAAAATATTACAGGCATTTTTAGATATAATGCATGTTTAATTTTGGAGTTATGTTTATATAACTTTGACATTTAGTAGGACAGTTATACTTTCTTTTTGAGTTAAAAAAAACTAACTTGTGTCTTTACAAACCTTACAAAATGTTTTTTGTCTCCAGTAAAACTTACAAATATACCTTTCTCCAGGCATTATTAGCCATTTAGCATGTTTGGTTTAGGAGTTAGGTTTAAAAAACTGTCATTTGGAATGTGGCAGTTATACTGTCATTATGAGTAAAACCTAATGTTTGTATTTGTAAACCTTACCAAACTACCTGCTTCTAGTAAAACTCACATAGATTCAAAATTCAAGCATTTTTAGACATAAGGCATGTTTGGTTTTGGAGTTATGTTTATATAACTTTCATATTTAGTATGACAGTTATACAATCATATTGAGTAAAAAAAATAATTTGTGTCTTTACAAACTTTACAAAATATTTGTTTCAGTAAAACTCACAAACATCCATTTCCCCAGGCATTATTAGCCATTTAGCATGTTTGGTTTAGGATTTATGTTTAAATAACTGTCATATTGAGTGTGGCAGTGATACTGTCATTATGAGTAAAAACAATATTTTGTAATTGCAAACCTTACCAAAATTCTTGATTCTAGTAAAACTCACAACAATTCAATATTACAGGCATTTTTAGACGGATTGCATGTTTAGTTTTGGAGTTATGTTTATATAATTTTCATATTGAGTAAGACAGTTATACCATCATGTTAAATAAAAAAAACTAACTTGTGTCTTTATAAACCTTACATATTATTTTTTTCCAGTAAAACTCACAAAAATACATTTCTCCAGGCATTATTAACCAATTTGCATGTGATTTAGGAGTCATGTTTAAATAACTGTCATATTGAGTGTGACAGTATACTGTCATCGTGAGTAAAAACAATATTTTGTATTTGCAAACCTTACAAAAACAACTGATTTTTGTAAAACTCACATGAATACAATATTACAGGCATTTTTAGACATAAGGCATGTTTGGTTTTGGAGTTATGTTTATATAACTTTCATATTTAGTATGACAGTTATACAATCATATTGAGTAAAAAAAATAATTTGTGTCTTTACAAACCTTACAAATTATTTGTTTCCAGTAAAACACACAAAGATACATTTGTCCAGGCATTAGCCTTTGAGCATAATTGGTTTAGGAGTTATATTTAAATAACTGTCATAATGAGTGTGGCAGTGATACCGACATTATGAGTAAAACCAAATTTTTGTATATGTAAACCTTACCAAAATACTTGATTCTAGTAAAACTCACAAAAATTCAATATTACAGGCATTTTTAGTTGGATTGCATGTTTGGTTTTGGAGTTATGTTTATACAACTTTCATATTAAGTCTGACAGTTATACCATCATATTGAGTAAATAAAACTAACTTATGTCTTTACAAACCTTACAAATTATTTGTTTCCAGGAAAACACACAAAATTACATTTCTCCAGGCATTATTAACCAATTTGCATGTGATTTAGGAGTCATGTTTAAATAACTGTCATTTTGAAAGTGGCAGTTATATTGTCATTATGAGTAAAACCTTAATTTTTGTATTTGTAAACCTTACCAAAATAACAGATTCTGTTCGTATATAAAACATCACAGGCATTTTTAGACGTAATGCATGTTTATTTTGGAGTTATATGTAAATAAATTTCAAATTTAGTATGACAGCTATACTGTCATATTGAATTAAAAAAAAACATCTAATGTCTTTGCAAACCTTACAAAATATGATTTTTCTAGTAAAACTAACAAAGATATAAGTCTAGGCATTATTAGACATTTTTCATGTTTGGTCTAGGAATTATGTTGAAAAACATTTTTATTGTTTTTTTCGCATTATCTCAGGATTTTAAGAATATTACTGTCATATTGAGTAAAAAACTACTTTTTGTGTTTGCAAGCCTTAAAATAGTATATGTTTCGAGTATGGCCCTGCGATGAGATCGCGACTTGTCCAGGGCGTACCCCGCCTTCCGCCCGATTGTAGCTGAGATAGGCTCCAGCGCCCCCCGCAACCCCGAAGGGAATAAGCGGTAGAAATGGATGGATGGATGGATGGATGTTTCGAGTAAAACTCACAAGGATGCATTGTTTTAGGCTTTATTAGCCGTTTTGCATGTGTTGTTAGGAAGTTATGTTTAAATAATTGTCAAATTGAATGTAGCAGTTTTACTGTAATTATGAGAAAAACCCAATTTTTGTATTTGTAAACCTTACCAAATTACCTGATTCTGGTGAAAATCACATAGATACATTATTACAGGCATTTTTAGGCAGTTCAGTTTTGGAGTTAAGTTTATATAGCATTCATATTTGGTATGACAGTTATACCGTCATTTTTAAATAAAAAAACTAACTTGCATCGTTGCAAACCTTACAAAATATAATTTTTTTTAGTTAAACTAACGAAGACACATGTTTCCAGGCATTATTAGACATTTTGCATGTTTGGTGTATGAATTATGTTGAAAAACATTTGTATTGCTTTTTTCGCATTATCTCAGGATTTTAAGAACATTACTATCATAATGAGTAAAAAAACTACTTTTTGTGTTTGCAAGCCTTAAAATAGCATATGTTTAGAGTAAAACTCACAAGGATGCATTGTTTTAGGCTTTATTGGCCTATTTGCATGTGTTATTATGAAGTTAGGTTTAAATAACTGTCAAATTGAATGTAGCAGTTATACTGTCATTATGAGAAAAACCCAATTGTTGTATTTGTAATTCTTACCAAATTACCTGATTATGGTAAAACTCACATAGATACAAAATTACAGGCATTTTTAGACTTAATGCATCTTTAGTTTTGGAGTTATGTTTATATAACTTTCATATTTGGTATTACAGGTAAACTGTCATATTGTATTAAAAAAAGTAACTTGCGTCTTTGCAAAACTTACAAAAGATTATTTTTCTCGTAAAACTAACAAAGATAGATGTCTCCAGGCATTATTAGACATGTTGCATGTTTGGTGTAGGAATTATGTTGTAAAACATTTTTATTGCTTTTTTCGCATTATCTCAGGATTTTAAGAACATTACTGTCATAATGAGTAGAAAACTACTTTTTGTGTTTGCAAGCCTTAAAATAGCATATGATTAGAGTAAAACTCACAAGGATGCATTGTTTTAGGCTTATTGGCCTATTTGCATGTGTTATTATGAAGTTATGTTTAAATAACTGTCAAATTGGATGTAGCAGTTATACTGTCATTATGAGCAAAACCCAATTTTTGTATTTGTAAACCTTAACAAATTATCTGATTATGGTAAAACTCACATAGATACAATATTACAGGCATTTTTAGGCATAATGCATGTTCAGTTTTGGAGTTATTGTTACATAACATTCATATTTGGTATGACAAATTATATTGTCATATTTAAATAAAAAAACTAACTTGCATCGTTGAAAACTTTACAAAATATATATTTTTTAGTAAAACTAACAAAGATACATGTCTCCAGGCATTATTAGACATTTTGCATGTTTGGTGTAGGAATTATGTTGAAAAACATTTATATTGCTTTTTTCGCATTATCTCTGGATTTTAAGAACATTACTGTCATAATGAGTAAAAAACTACTTTTTGTGTTTGCAAGCCTTAAAATAGCATATGTTTCGAGTAAAACTGACAAGGATGCATTGTTTTAGGCTTTTTTTTTAGCCTTTTTGCATGTGTGTTTAGGAAGTTATGTATAAATAACTGTCAAATTGAATGTAGCAGTTATACTGTCATTATGAGAAAAACCCAATTTTTGTATTTGTAAACCTTGCCAAACTACCTGATTCTGATTAAACTCAACATTATTTTAGGCATTTTTAGACATAATGCATGTTCAGTTTTAAAGTCATGTTTAAATAACTTTCATATTTGGTATTATAGTTATACTGTCATTATGAATAAAAAAAAGTAACTTGCGTCTTTGCAAAACTTACAAAAGATAATTTTTCTAGTGACACTAACAAGGATACATGTTTCCAGGCATTATTAGACAAGTTGCATGTTTGTTGTAGGATTTATGTTGAAAAACTTTTTTATTGCTATTTTCTCATTATCTCAGGATTTTAAGAAAAACTACTTTTTGTGTTTGCAAGCCTTAAAATAGCATATGTTTAGAGTAAAACTCACAAGGATGCATTGTTTTAGGCTTTATTGGCCTATTTGCATGTGTTATTATGAAGTTATGTTTAAATAACTGTCAAATTGAATGGAGCAGTTATACTGTCATTATGAGAAAAACCCAATTGTTGTATTTGTAAACCTTACCAAATTACCTGATTATGGTAAAACTCACATAGATACAAAATTACAGGCATTTTTAGACTTAATACATCTTTAGTTTTGGAGTTATGTTTATATAACTTTCATATTTGGTATGACAGTTAAACTGTCATATTGAATTAAAAAAAGTAACTTGCGTCTTTGCAAAACTTACAAAAGATCATTTTTCTAGTGAAACTAACAAGGATACATATTTCCAGGCATTATTAGAATGTTGCATGTTTGGTGTAGGATTTATGTTGAAAAACTTTTTTATTGCTTTTTTCGCATTATCTCAGGATTTTAAGAACATTACTGTCATAATGAGTAAAAAAAACTACTTTTTGTGTTTGCAAGCCTTAAAATAGCATATGTTTAGAGTAAAACTCACAAGGATGCATTGTTTTAGGCTTTATTGGCCTATTTGCATGTGTTATTATGAAGTTATGTTTAAATAACTGTCAAATTGAATGGAGCAGTTATACTGTCATTATGAGAAAAACCCAATTGTTGTATTTGTAAACCTTACCAAATTACCTGATTATGGTAAAACTCACATAGATACAAAATTACAGGCATTTTTAGACTTAATACATCTTTAGTTTTGGAGTTATGTTTATATAACTTTCATATTTGGTATGACAGTTAAACTGTCATATTGAATTAAAAAAAGTAACTTGCGTCTTTGCAAAACTTACAAAAGATCATTTTTCTAGTGAAACTAACAAGGATACATATTTCCAGGCATTATTAGAATGTTGCATGTTTGGTGTAGGATTTATGTTGAAAAACTTTTTTATTGCTTTTTTCGCATTATCTCAGGATTTTAAGAACATTACTGTCATAATGAGTAAAAAAAACTACTTTTTGTGTTTGCAAGCCTTAAAATAGCATATGTTTGGAGTAAAACTCACAAGGATGCATTGTTTTAGGCTTTATTGGCCTATTTGCATGTGTTATTATGAAGTTATGTTTAAATAACTGTCAAATTGAATGGAGCAGTTATACTGTCATTATGAGAAAAACCCAATTGTTGTATTTGTAAACCTTACCAAATTACCTGATTATGGTAAAACTCACATAGATACAAAATTACAGGCATTTTTAGACTTAATACATCTTTAGTTTTGGAGTTATGTTTATATAACTTTCATATTTGGTATGACAGTTAAACTGTCATATTGAATTAAAAAAAGTAACTTGCGTCTTTGCAAAACTTACAAAAGATCATTTTTCTAGTGAAACTAACAAGGATACATATTTCCAGGCATTATTAGAATGTTGCATGTTTGGTGTAGGATTTATGTTGAAAAACTTTTTTATTGCTTTTTTCGCATTATCTCAGGATTTTAAGAACATTACTGTCATAATGAGTAAAAAAAACTACTTTTTGTGTTTGCAAGCCTTAAAATAGCATATGTTCAGAGTAAAACTCACAAGGATGCATTGTTTTAGGCTTTATTGGCCTATATGCATGTGTTATTATGAAGTCATATTTAAATAACTGTCAAATTGAATGTAGCAGTTATACTGTCATTATGAGAAAAACCCAATTGTTGTTTTTGTAATCCCTACCAAATTACCTGATTCTGGTAAAACTCACATATATACAAAATTACAGGCATTTTTAGACTTAATGCATCTTTATTTTTGGAGTTATGTTTATATAACTTTCATATTTGGTATGACAGTATACTGTCATATTGTATTAAAAAAACTAACTTGCGTCTTTGCAAAACTTACAAAAGTTTATTTTTTTAGTAAAACTAACAAGGATACATGTCTCCAGGCATTATTAGACAAGTTGCATGTTTGTTGTAGGAATTATGTTGAAAAACATTTTTATTGCTTTTTTCGCATTATCTCAAGATTTTAAGAACATTACTGGCATATTGAGTAAAAAACTTCTATGACAGTATACTGTCACATTCAATCTGACTGTTATTTAAACAGAACTCCTAAACCATGCATGCAAAATGTCTAATAATGCCTGGAGAAATGTATCTTTGTAAGTTTTACTGGAAAAAAATAGTTTGTAAGGTTTGTAAAGACACAAGTTAGCTTTTTTTTTACTCAATATGACAGTATAACTGTCATACTAAATATGAAAGTTGAATAGAAATAACACCAAAACCAAACTTGCAATCCGTCTAAAAATGCCTGTAATATTGAATCTATGTGAGTTTTACCAGAATCAGGTATTTTGGTAAGGTTTACAAAAACAAAAATTGGGTTTTATTCATAATGACAGTATAACTGCCATATTCATAATAACAGTTATTTAAACATAACTCCTAAAACAAATATGCTAAATGGCTGGAGAAATGAATCTTTGTGAGTTTTACTAGAAAAAAATATTTTGTAAGGTTTGTAAAGACAAAAGTTTTACTCAATATGATGGTATAACTGTCATACTAAATATGAAAGTTATATAAACTCAATTCCAAAACCAAACTTCTAAACCAAACTTGCACTCCGTCTTACTGTAATATTGAAACTATGTGAGTTTTACCAGAATCAGGTATTTTGGCAAGTTTTACAAATACAAAACTTGGGTTGTACTCATAATGACATTATAACTGCAACATTTGATATGACAGTTATTTAAACATGACTCCTAAACCAAACATGATAAATGGCTAATAATACCTGGAGAAATGTATCTTTTGAGTTTTACTGGAAAAAAATAATTTGTAAGGTTTATAAAGACACAAGTTAGTTTTTTTTGTTTAATATGATGGTAAAACTGTCATACTAAATATGAAAGTTATATAAACATAACTCCAAAACCAAAATGCAATATGTCTAAAAATGCCTGTAATTTTGTATCCATTGGAGTTTTACCAGAATCAGGTATTTTGGTAAGGTTGACAAATACCAAAATTAAGTTTTACTCGTAATGACAGTATAACTGCCACGTTCAATATGACAATTATCTAAACATAACTCCAAAACCAAACATGCATTATGTCTAAAAATGCCTATAATTTTGTATCCACGTGAGTTTTACTAGAATCAGTTGGTTTTGTAAGGTTTACAAATACAAAATATTAGTTTTACTCATAATGTCAGTATACTGTCACAATCAATCCGACAAAATGGCTAATAATGCCTAGAGGAATGTATCTTTGTGAATTTTACTGGAAAAAAATATTTTGTAAGGTTTGTAAAGACACAAGTTAGATTTTTTTACTCAATTTAACAGTATAGCTGTCATACTATATATGAACGTTTAATAAACATAACTCCAAAACCAAACATGCAATCCGTCTAAAAATGTCTGTAATATTTATTATTTGTGAGTTTTATCAGAATCTGGTATTTTGGTAAGGTTTACAAATACAAAAATTAGGTTTTACTCATTGTGACAGTATAATTGCCACACTTAATGACAGTTATTTAAACATAACTCCTAAAAAACAAATGCAAAATGACTAATAATGCCTAAAGAAATGTATATTTGTGAATTTTACTGGAAAACAATATTTTGTAAGGTTTGGAAAGATACAAATTTTTTTTTTTTTACTCAATATGATGGTTTAACTGTCATACTAAATATGAAAGTTATATAAACATAACTCCAAAACCAAACATACTTTATGTCTAAAAATTCCTGTAATATGGCATCTATGTGAGTTTTACTAGAATCAAGTATTTTGTTAAAAATTACAAATACAAAAATTAGGTTTTACTCACAATGACAGTATACTGTCACATTCAATCTGACAGTTATTTAAACATAACTCCTAAACCAAACATGCTAAATGGCTAATAATGCCTGGAAAAACTTATTTTTGTGAGTTTTACTGTAAAAAAAATATTTTGTAAGGTTTGTAAAGACACAAGTTAGTTTTTTTTACTCAATATGACAGCATAACTGTCATACTAAATATGAAAGTTAAATAAACATAACTCCAAAATCAAACTTGCAATCCGTCTAAAATGCCTGTAATTTTGAATCTATGTTAGTTTTACCAGAATCAGATATTTTGGTAAGGTTTACCAATACAAAACTTGGGTTTTACTTATTATGACAGTATAACTGCAACATTTGATATGACAGTTATTTTAACATAACTCTTAAAACACACATGCAAAATGGCTAATACTGCCTGGAAAAATGTATCTTTGTAAATTTTACTAGAAAAAAATATTTTGTAGGGTTTGTAAAGACAACATTATTTTTTTTTACTCAATATGATGATATAACTGTCATACTAAATATGAAAGTTATATAAACATAATTCCAAAACCAAACTCCTAAACCAAACTTGCAATCCGTCTAAAATGCCTGTTATATTGAATCTATGTGAGTTTTACTAGAATCAGGTATTTTGGTAAGGTTTACAAATACAAAAATTAGGTTTTACTCATAATGACAGTATAACTGCCAAACTCAATATGACGGTTATGTAAACATAAAACCTAAACCAAATATGCAAAAAGGCTTATAATGCCTGGAGAAATGTATCTTTGTGAGTTTTTTTCGAAAAAAAATATTTTGTAAGGTTTGCGTGGGTTCCCTCCGGGTACTCCGGCTTCCTCCCACCTCCAAAGACATGCACCTGGGGATAAGTTGATTGGCAACACTAAATTGGCCCTAGTGTGTGGATGTGAGTGTGAATGTTGTCTGTCTATCTGTGTTGGCCCTGCGATGAGATGGCGACTTGTCCAGGGTGTACGCCGCCTTCCGCCTGATTGTAGCTGAGATAGGCTCCAGCGCCCCCCGCGACCCCAAAGGGAATAAGCGGTAGAAAATGGATGGATGGATGGAATGCATGTTTGGTTTTAGGGTTATGTTTATACAACTTTCATATTTAGTATGACAGTTATACAATCATATTGAGTAAAAAAAAAACTAACTTGTGTCTTGACAAACCTTACAAAATGTATTTTTTTTCCAGGAAAACTTACAAAGATACATTTATCCAGGCATTATTAGCCATTTTGCATGTGTGGTTTAGGAGTTACAGTATGTTTAAATAACTGTCAGATTGAATGTGACAGTTTACTGTCATAGTGAGTAAATCCTAGATTTTGTATTTGTAAACCTTACCAAAATACCTGATTCTGGTAAAACTCACATAGATACAATATTACAGGCATTTTTAGACATAATGCATGTTTGGTTTTGGAGTTATGTTTATATAACTTTCATATTTAGTATGACAGTTATGCCATTATATTGTGTAAAAAAAACTAACTTGTGTCTTTATAAACCTAAAAAATTATTTTTTTCCAGTAAAACTCACAAAGATACATTTCTCCAGGCATTATTAGCCATTAAAAAGTTATATAAACATAACTCCAAAACCAAAACTGCATTATGTCTAAAAATGCCTGTAATATTGTATCCATGTGAGTTTTACTGGAAACAGTTGTTATTGTTGTCATGTTTGTGTAATCATGTTTTGTTTTAAGTCATGTTTTGTTTAGTTTCTGTCTTTTCAATCCCTTGTCTTGTCACCATAGTTACCCATTAGTTTCACCTGTCATGTCACGCACCTGTTTTGAGTCACGCACCTGTTGTTAATCATGTCTGTGTTATTTAAGCTTTTGATTTTCTGTTGTTCGTCCTGGAGTCATAGCCTTTCTCACCCTGCTATCCTCGCATTTATGCCCCCTGTCACACTCTGTCCACGTCTGCGCACTTCATGTCCATGCCAAGTAAGTTTGTTTATTATTGCCACAGTTAGTGTTTTTTTATTGTTTATAGTTTTTTGCCCCCGTGCAAGTCTTTTGTTTTCATTAGTCAAGTTTTGTACCTCCGCCCCTGTGCGCGCTTTTTGTTTTATCCTTTCTTTATAGTTATATTATTAAATATGTATTTACCTTCAAGCCATGTCCGATCCAAATCCTTTTGCATCTTGGGAAAACAAAAACTCCACAGTCCAAGTCTTGACAATTGTAAGGTTTGCAAACACAAAATATTGCTTTTACTCACTATGACAGTATACTGTCACATTCAATCTGACAGTTATTTAAACATAACTCCTAAACGACACATGCAAAATGGCTAATAAACCAGGAGAAATGTATCTTTTGTTAGTTTTACTAGAATAATGATCTTTTGTAAGGTTTGCAAAGACACAAGGTAGTTTTTCTTTACTCAATATGACGGTATAACTGTCATACTAAATATGACGAGGCCAAGATAGCCTCTATTTTTTCATTATTGACAAGAAGGGCCCTTCAGTGGGCCACGGCAGCAGTTGACCACAACATTGGCCTCAGCACAAATTTTGCCGCGTTATGCTCTGAGTTCCAGGCAGTTTTTGATCACCCCACGGATGGAGGAGACGCCGCCTCACGTCCTCACTCCCTCCAGCAAGGTTCTCGGTCTGTTACAGACTACACCCTCGAGTTCCGCACCTTGGCCGCTGACAGCGGGTGGGATAATAAAGGCCTTGTTGAGCGCCTATAGTCGGGGCCTCTCCGACGAAATCAAGGACGGATTGTTGCGAGACCGCCCGGCCACCTACCATGACCTTATCCAGTTGGCCCTGCTCATGGACCAGAGGCTAAAGGAACGGGCAGCGAAACGAAGACTCGCAGCCCGCGAGAGGACCAGACGGCCGGCGTGGGAGAATCGGACCGCGTCCTATTCCCCTACTGCTCCCAGATATCGGGCTGAAGGCGCCCCCTTGGTAGACCAGTCTGGGTTTTTTCCCGCACCTTCCAGTAGGGTGGAACCCATGCAGTTGGGCAGCACTCGAACGGGAGAGGAGGTTCCGGCAGCGCCTCTGCCTCTACTGTGGTTGTGCGGGTCACATGATCCAGACCTGCCCCACACGACCAAAAGATCAGGCTCACTAGTAAGGGGAGTACTAGTGAGTCATACCACCTTTCCCCAGGGTCGCAGTGACCCTGGCAGTCTCTTCCCTGCTACTTTATCTTGGGAGTCAAACGGTCTGATGGTGGGAGCATAAATGGACTTAGGTGCAGATGAGAGCTTCCTGGACCATGATTTTGCCTGTCAAGCCGGGATTGAACTTCTGCCCCTGAAGAAGTCCTTACCAGCTCAGGCCTTGGATGGACACCCCTTGGGACCTATCACCCACCGTACAGCACTGGTCACACTAACCCTGTCGGGCAACCACATGGATCAAATCAGCTTTTTGTCCTCGGCCGTGCATGGCTTCGCCAGCACGACCCCCATATTTCCTGGGTTTCAGGGAGAATCTTGGCCTAGAGCCCAGCATGCCATGCAAACTGCCTCAAGGCAGCAGCCCCCGTCTCGGAGAACCCCAAGCCCGAGTCATCCCCGTCCGACCTGTCTGGGGTTCCTGCTGTCTACCATGACCTTGCAGCCGTATTCAGTAAAGCCCGGGCACTATCCCTACCCCCGCACGGACCGTACGACTGTGCCATCAATCTCGTACCCGACGCACTACTCCCTTCTAGCCGACTGTACAACCTGTCCGTACTGGAGAAGAAGGCCATGTCTGACTATATCACGGACTCACTCGCATCAGGAATCATCACTCCCTCCAAATCACCAGTAGCCGCTTGATTTTTCTTTGTTGGCAAGAAGGATGGCTCCCTACGCCCTTGCATCGATTACCGAAGACTCAACGCCATCACAGTCAAGAACAGGTATCCTCTTCCACTCATGAGCTCCTCCTTCGAACCTCTGGCTCCTGCAACAGTCTTCACCAAACTTGACCTCCGCGATGCTTACCATCTCGACCGGATTAGGAAGAGGGACGAGTGGAAGACAGCTTTCAACACATACCTAGGCCATTTCGAGTATCGGGTCATGCCCTTCGGCCTGACCAACTCCCCAGCCGTCTTCCAAGTTCTGGTCAATGACGTTTTAAGAGACATGCTCGAGAAATTTGTGGTTGTTTACCTGGACGATATTCTGATCTTCTCTCACAACAGGCAGGAACATCAGCAGCACGTCCGTCTGGTTCTACAGCGCCTCCTCGAGAACCACTTGTTCATCAAGGCAGAGAAATGTGAGTTCCATTCTTCTTCCGTAAACTTCCTGGGCCACATCATCAAAAGGGGTAACATCCGAGCCGACCCCAAGAAGGTCAAGGCAGTGGTGGAGTGACCTCAACCAACCTCTCGTACTGAACTGAGGAGATTCCTAGGCTTTGCTGGATTTTACCGTCGATTCATACTCAACTTCAGTAAGGTAGCTGCACCTCTGCACGCACTTACATCTACACTTACTGCTTTTGTTTGGAACAAGGAGGCAGACGTGGCGTTCCAGAGTCTCAAAAGGAGCTTCAGTTCTGCTCCCGTTCTCGTACACCCTGACCTGGACGTGCCGTTCACGGTTGAAGTGGACGCTTCTGACTCTGGGATTGGGGCAGTCTTGTCCCAACGTTCCAGTGGAAATAATGTGTTGCACCCGTGTGCATTTTTTTCTAGACGTCTCTCTCCAGCCGAGAGGAACTACGATGCAGGGAACCGAGAACTGTTGGCAGTCCATGATGCACTGGTTGAATGGAGACACTGGCTGGAGGGGGCCAAGCATCCGTTCCTGGTCCTGACCGACCATCGCAATCTCATACACATCCGATCCGCTAAAAGACTGAATGACAGGCAAGCTCGCTGGGCACAATTTTTCGGTCGATTTAACTACACCCTCACCTACGGACCTGGTACACATAACGGCAAGGCGGACGCTCTTTCTCAGATATTCTCAGAGGAACCCACCATAAATCCACTCCTGAGACCATCCTTCCTCTTAACCGCATCATCGGGATGGTAACTTGGGAAATCGAGGGCTTGGTCAAGACATAACTCCAAAACCAAAGATGCATTATGTCTAAAAATTCCTGTAATATTGCATCTTTGTGAGTTTTACCAGAATCATGTATTTTGGTAAGGTTTACATATACAGAAATTAGGTTTTACTCATAATGACAGTATAACTGCAACATTCAATATGACAGTTATTTAAACATAACTCCTAAACCACACATGCAAAATGGCTAAAATTGCTGGAGAAATGTACTTTTGTGAAATTACTGGAAAAAAAATATTTTGAAAGGTTTGTAAAGACACAAGTTTTTTTACTCAATTTAACAGTATAGCTGTCATACTATATATGAAAGTTATATAAACATAACTCCAAAACCAAACATGCAATCCGTCTAAAAATGCCTGTAATTTTGAATATATGTGAGTTTTATCAGAATCGGGTATTTTGGTAAGGTTTACAAATACAGAAATTAGGTTTTACTCATAATGACGGATAACTGCCACATTCAAAATGACGGTTTTTTAAACATAACTCCTAAAACAAACATGCTAAATGGCTAATAATGCCTGGAGAAATGTATCTTTGTGAATTTTAATGGAAAAAAAATATTTTGTAAGGTTTGTAAAGATACAAATTAGTTTTTTTTACTCAAAATGGTGGTATAACTGTCATACTAAATATGAAAGTTATATAAACATAACTCCAAAACCAAACACGCAATTCGTAAAAAAAAATGGCTGTAATATTGAATCCATGTGAGTTTTACTAGAATCAGGTATTTTGGTAAGGTTTACAAATACAAAAATTAGGTTTTACTCATAATGACAGTATAACTGCCACACTTAATAGGACGGTTATGTAAACATAACTACGAAACCACACATGCAAAATGGCAAATAATGACTGGAGAAATGTATCTTTGTGAGTTTTACTGGAAAAAAATGTTTTGTAAGGTTTGTAAAGACACAAATTTGTTTTGTTTTTCTTAATATGACAGTATAACTGTCATACTAAATATGAAATTTATATAAACATAACTCCAAAACCAAACTTGCAATCCGTCTAAAAATGTCTGTAATATTGAATTCATGTGCTTTTTACCAGAATCAGGTATTTAGGTAAGGATTACAAATACAAAAATTAGGTTTTACTCATAATGACGGA
Organism: Nerophis lumbriciformis; assembly: GCF_033978685.3. Classification (NCBI taxonomy): domain Eukaryota; kingdom Metazoa; phylum Chordata; class Actinopteri; order Syngnathiformes; family Syngnathidae; genus Nerophis; species Nerophis lumbriciformis. The sequence goes on along the minus strand of NC_084550.2, from coordinate 43,485,764 downwards.
TAACTGCCACGTTCAAAATGACAGTTATTCAAATATAACTCATAAACCACACATGCAAACTGGCTAATAATGCTTGAAAAATTTATCTTTGTGAGTTTAACTGGATTTTTTTTTTTGTAAGGTTTGTAAAGACTCAAGTTAGTTTTTTTAACTAAAAAAAACAGTATAACTGTCATACTAAATGGAAAATTTATAAAAACATAACTCCAAAACCAAAGATGCATTATGTCTAAAAATGCCTGAAATGATGTATCCATGTGAGTTTTACTAGAATCAGTTGTTTTTGTAAGTTTTGCAAATACAAAATATTGGTTTTACTCACTATGACAGTATACTGTCACAATCGATCTGACATTTATTTAAACATAACTTCTAAACCACACATTCAAAATGACTAATAATGCCTGGAGAAATGTATCTCTGTGAAATTTTCTGGAAAAAAATATTTTGTAAGGTTTGTTATAACACAATTTAGTTTTTTTTTTACTCAATATGACAGCAGTATACTGTCATAGTGAGTACAACCAATATTTTGTATTTGCAAACCTTACAAAAACAACTGATTCTAGTGAAACTCACATGGATACAATATTACAGGCATTTTTAGATATAATGCATGTTTGGTTTTGGAGTTATGTTTATATAAATTTTACATTTAGTATGACAGTTACAATGTCATATTGAGTAAAAAAAAAAAAAAAAACTTGTGTCTTTACAAACCTTACAAAAAAAAAAATCCAGTAAAACTCACAAAGATACATTTTTCAAGCATTATTAGCCAGTTTGCATGTGTGGTTTATGAGTTATATTTGAATAACTGTCATATTGAGTGTGGCAGTTATACTTTCATTATGAGTAAAACCTTATTTTTGTATTTGTAAACCTTAATAAAATACATTATTCTAGTAAAACTCACATGGATTCAATATTACAGGCATTTTTAGATAGACTGCATGTTTGGTTTTGAAGTTTTGTTTATATAACTTTCAAATTTAGTAAGACAGTTATACCATTATATTGAGTAGAAAAACTAACTTGTGTCAAAACAAACCTTACAAAATATTTTTTTTCCAGTAAAACTCACAAAAAATCATTTCTCCAGGCATTATTAGCCATTTTACATCTGTGGTTTAGAATGTATGTTTAAATAACAGTTAAATTGAATGTGACAGTATATTGTCATAGTGAGTAAAACCAAAATGTTGTATTTGCAAACCTTACAAAAACAACTGATTCTACTAAAACTCACATGGATACAATTTTATAAGCATTTTTAGACATAATGCATGTTTGGTTTTGGAGTTATGTTTATATAACTTTTACATTTAGTATGACAGTTATACTGTCATATGGAGTAAAAAAAACAAACTAACTTCTGTCTTTACAAACCTTACAAAATATTTTTTTCCCAGGAAAACTCACAAAGGCACATTTCTCCAGGCATTATTAGCCATTTAGCATGTGTGGTTTAGGAGTTATGTTTAAATAACTGTCATATTGCGTGTGGCAGTTATACTGTCATTATGAGTAAAAAATAATTTTTTTATTTGTAAACCTTACCAAAATATCTGATTGTAGTAAAACTCTCATAGATAAAATATTACAGGGATTTTTAGACATAATGCATGTTTGGTTTTGGAGTTGTTGTTTATATAACTTTCATATTTAGTATGACAGTAATACTGTCATATTGCGTAAAAAAAAAACTAACTTGTGTCTTTACAAACCTTACAAAATATATATTTTTTCAGTAAAACTCACAAAGATACATTTCTACAGGCATTATTAGTCATTTTGTATGTGTGGTTTAGGAGTTATGTTTAAATAACTGTCAGATTGAATGTGACAGCATACTGTCATAGTGAGTAAAAACAATATTTTTTATTTGCAAACCTTAAAAAACAACTGATTCTAGTAAAACTCACATGGATACAATGTTACATTACATTTTTAGACATAATGCATGTTTGGTTTTGGAGTTATGTTTATATACATTTTACATTTAGTATGACAGTTATACTGTCATATGGAGTAAAAAACAACTAACTTGTGTCTTTACAAACCTTACACAAATGTTTTTTTTCCAGTAAAACTCACAAAGATGCATTTTTCCAGTCATTATTAGCCAGTAAGCATGTTTGGTTTAGGAGTTATGTTTAAATAACTGTCATTTTGAACGTGGCAGTTATACTGTCATTACTGTCATAGTGAGTAAAACTTAATTTTTGTATTTGTTAATCTTAACAAAATACCTGATTCTAGTAAAACTCACATAGATTCAATATTACAGGCATTTTTAGACGGATTGCATGTTTGGTTTTGGAGTTAAGTTTATAAAACTTTTACATTTATTTTGACAGTTATACAAACATATTGAATAAAAAAAACCTTACAAAATATTTTTTTTCCAGTAAAACTCACAAAGATACATTTCTCCAGGCATTATTAGCCATTTTGCATGTGTGGTTTATGGGTTTTGCTTATACAACTTTTACATTTAGTATGACACATATACTGTCATATTGAGTAAAAAAACTAACTTGTGTCTTTACAAACCTTACAAATAATTTTTTTTCCAGTTAAACTCACAAAGATACCTTTCTCCAGGCAGTATTAGCCATTTAGCATTTTTGGTTTAGGAGTTATGTTTAAATAACTGTCAATGTGAATGTGGCAGTTATACTGTCATTATGAGTAAAACCTACTTTTTTTATTTGTAAACCTTACCAAAATACCTGATTCAGGTCATACTCACATAGATTCAATATTGCAGGCATTTTTAGACATAATGCATGTTTGGTTTTGGAGTTATGCTTATATAACTGTCATTTTGAATGTGGCAGTTACACTGGCATTATGAGTAAAAAAAACTAACTTTTGTCTTAAAAAACCTTACAAAATATTTTTTTTTCTAGTAAAACTCACAAAAATACATTTTCCCAGGCATTATTAGCCATCTATCATGTTTGGTTTAGGAGTTATGTTTAAATAACTGTCATATTGAGTGTGGCAGTTATACTGTCATCATGAGTAAAACCTATTTTTTGTATTTGTAAACTTTACCAAAATACCTGATTCTGGTAAAACCCACAAAGACACAATATTACAGGAATTTTTAGACATAAAGTATGTTTGGTTTTGGAGTTATGTTTAAATAACTGTCATTTTGAACGTGGCAGTTATACTGTCATTATGAGTAAAACCTAATTTTTGTATTTGTAAACCTTACCAAAATACCTGATTCTGGTAAAACTCACATAGATTCAATATTACAGGCATTTTTAGACGGATTGCAAGTTTGGTGTTGGAGTTATGTTTATATAACTTTCATATTTAGTATGACAGCTATACTGTCATATTGAGTAAAAAAAAAACTCACCTGTGTTTTTACAAACCTTACAAAATATTTATTTTCCAGTAAAATTCACAGAGATACATTTTTCCAGGCATTATTAGTCATTTTGCATGTGTGGTTTAGGAGTTATGTTTAAATAACTGTCAGATTAAATGTGACAGTATAATGTCATAGTAAACAGAACCTAATTTTGTATTTACAAACCTTACAAAAACAACTGATTCTAGTAAAACTCACAAAGATTCAATATTACAGGCATTTTTAGACGGATTGCAAGTTTGGTTTTGAAGTTATTTTTTTATAACTTTCAAATTTAGTAAGACAGTTAAACCATCATATTGAGTTAAAAAAACTAAATTCTGTTTATACAAACCTTACAAAATATTTTTTTCCAGTAAAACTCACAAAAATACATTTCTCCAGTCATTATTAGCCATTTTGCATCTGTGGTTTAGAATGTATGTTTAAATAACAGTCAGATTGAATGTGACAGTATACTGTCATAGTGAGTAAACCCAAAATTTTGTGTTTGCAAACCTTACAAAAACAACTGATTCTACTAAAACTCACATAGATACAATATTATAGGCATTTTTAGACAAAATGCAACATTTAGTAGGACAGTATACCATCATATTGAGTAAAACAAAAACTTGTCTTTACAAACCTTACAATTTATTTTTTTTCCAGTGAAACTCATAAAGATACATTTTTCCAGGCATTATTAACCATTTCGCATGTGTCGTTTAAATAACTGTCATATTGAGTGTGGCAGTTATACTGTCATTATTAGTAAAACCTAATTTTTGTATTTGTAAACCCTACCAAAATACCTGATTCTAGTAAAACTCACATAGATTCAATATTACAGGCATTTTCAGACGTATTGCAAGTTTGGTTTTGGAGTTTTGTTAATACATTTCCATATTTAGTATGATAGTTAAACTGTCATATTGAGTAAAGAAAACTAACTTGTGTCTTTACAAACCTTACAAAAAATTTTTGTTTCCAGTAAAACTCACAAAGATACATTTCTCCAGGCATTATTAACCATTTAGCATGTGTGGTTTAGGAGTTATGTTTACATAACTGTCATATTGAACGTGGCAGTTATACTGGCATTATGAGTAAAACCTAATTTTTGTATATGTAAACCTTACGAAAATACTTGATTCTGGTAAAACTCACATAGATACAATATTACAGGCATTTTTAGTTATAATGCATGTTTATATAACTTTCATATTTAGTATGATAGTTATACTGTCATATTGAGTAAAAAAAACAACTATTTTGTGTCTTTACAAATCTTACAAACTATTTTTTTTTTAGTAAAACTTACAAAGATACATTTCTCCAGGCATTATCAATCATTTGGCATGTGTGGTTTAGGAGTTATGTTTAAATAACTGTCAGATTGAATGTGACAGTATACTGTATTTGTAAACCTTAACAAAATACCTGATTCTAGTAAAACTCACATAGTATCAATATTACAGGCCTTTTTAGACGGATTGCATGTTTGGTATTGGAGTTATGTTTATATAACTTTTACATTTATTATGACAGTAATACAAACATATTGAATAAAAACACCTAACTTGTGTCTTTAAAAAAACCTTACAAAAAAATGTTTTCCAGTAAAACTCACAAAGATACATTTCTCCATGCATTTTTAGCCATTTTGCATGTGTGGTTTGGGAGTTATGTTTAAATAACTGTCAGATTAAATGTGACAGTATAATGTCATAGTAAGTAAAACCTAATTTTGTATTTGCAAACCTTACAAAAACAACTGATTCTAGTAAAACTCACATAGATTCAATATGACAGGCATTTTTAGACGGATTGCAAGTTTGGTTTTGAAGTTATGTTTTTATAACTTTCAAATTTAGTAAGACAGTTATACCATCATATTGAGTTAAAAAAAACTAAATTGTGTTTATACAAACCTTACAAAATATTTTTTTCCAGTACAACTCACAAAAATAAATTTCTCCAGTCATTATTAGCCATTTTGCATCTGTGGTTTAGAATTTATGTTTAAATAACAGTCAGATTGAATGTGACAGTATACTGTCATAGTGTGTAAACCCAAAATTTTGTGTTTGCAAACCTTACAAAAACAACTGATTCTACTAAAACTCACATAGATACAATATTATAGGCATTTTTAGACAAAATGCAACATTTAGTAGGACAGTATACCATCATATTGAGTAAAACAAAAACTTGTCTTTACAAACCTTACAATTTATTTTTCTTCCAGTGAAACTCATAAAGATACATTTTTCCAGGCATTATTAACCATTTCGCATGTGTCGTTTAAATAACTGTCATATTGAGTGTGGCAGTTATACTGTCATTATTAGTAAAACCTAATTTTTGTATTTGTAAACCTTACCAAAATACCTGATTCTAGTAAAACTCACATAGATTCAATATTACAGGCATTTTCAGACGTATTGCAAGTTTGGTTTTGGAGTTTTGTTAATACATTTCCATATTTAGTATGATAGTTAAACTGTCATATTGAGTAAAGAAAACTAACTTGTGTCTTTACAAACCTTACACAATTTTTTTGTTTCCAGTAAAACTCACAAAGATACATTTCTCCAGGCATTATTAACCATTTAGCATGTGTGGTTTAGGAGTTATGTTTACATAACTGTCATATTGAACGTGGCAGTTATACTGGCATTATGAGTAAAACCTAATTTTTGTATATGTAAACCTTACGAAAATACTTGATTCTGGTAAAACTCACATAGATACAATATTACAGGCATTTTTAGACATAATGCATGTTTATATAACTTTCATATTTAGTATGATAGTTATACTGTCATATTGAGTAAAAAAAACAAACTATTTTGTGTCTTTACAAATCTTACAAACTATTTTTTTTTTTAGTAAAACTTACAAAGATACATTTCTCCAGGCATTATTAATCATTTGGCATGTGTGGTTTAGGAGTTATGTTTAAATAACTGTCAGATTGAATGTGACAGTATACTGTATTTGTAAACCTTAACAAAATACCTGATTCTAGTAAAACTCACATAGTATCAATGTTACAGGCATTTTTAGACGGATTGCATGTTTGGTATTGGAGTTATGTTTAAATAACTGTCATATTGAGTGTGGCAGTTATACTGTCATTATAAGTATATCCTAATTTTTGTATTTGTAAACCTTAACAAAATACCTTATTCTAGTAAAACTCACATAGATTCAATATTACAGGCATTTTTAGACGGATTGCATGTTTGGTATTGGAGTTATGTTTATATAACTTTTACATTTATTATGACAGTTATACAAACATATTAAATAAAAAAACCTAACTTGTGTCTTTACAAACCTTACAAAAAAATGTTTTCCAGTAAAACTCACAAAGATACATTTCCCCAGGCATTATTAGTCATTTTGCATGTGTGTTTTAGGAGTTATGTTTAAATAACTGTCATACTGAGTGTGGCAGTTATACTGTCATTATGAGTAAAACCTAATTTGTGTATTTGTAAACCTTACCAAAATACCTAATTCCGATCAAACTGACATAAATTCATTATTACAGGCATTTTTATACGGATTGCATGTTTGGTTTCGGGTTTGGTTTTGGAGTTATGTTTACATAACTTTTATATTTAGTATGACAGTTATACCGTCATATTGAGTAAAAAAAAACTAACTTGTGTCTTTGCAAACCTTACAAAAGATCATTATTCTAGTATAACTAACAAAGATACATTTCTCCAGGTTTATTAGCCATTTTGCATGTGTCGTTTATGAGTTATGTTTAAATAACTGTCAGATTGAATGTGACAGTATACTGTCATAGTGAGTAAAGCCAATATTTTGTGTTTGCAAACCTTACAAAAACAACTGTTTCTAGTAAAACTCACATGGATACAATATTACATGCATTTTTAGACATAATGCATGTTTGGTTTTGGAGTTATGTTTATACAACTTTCAAATTTAGTATGACAGTTATCGTGTCTTATTGAGTAAAAAAAAAAAATAACTTGTGTCATTACAAACCTTACAAAATATTTTTTTTCCCAGTAAAACTCACAAAGATACATTTCTCCAGGCATTATTAGCCATTTTGCATGTGTGGTTTAGGAGTTATGTTTACATAACTGTTATATTGAATGTGGCAGTTATACTGTCATTATGAGTAAAACCAATTTTTTGTATTTGTAAACCTTACCAAAATACATGATTCTGGTAAAACTCACATATATAGCATTTTACAGGCATTTTTATACATAATGCATGTTGGGTTTTAGGGTTATGTTTATACAACTTTCATATTTAGTGTGACAGTTATACAATCATATTGAATTAAAAAAAACTAACTTGTGTCTTTAAAAACCTTAAAAAATATTTTTTTCCAGTAAAACTCACAAAGATACATTTCTCCAGGCATTATTAGCCATTAATCATGTTTGGTTTAGGAGTTACAGTATGTTTAAATAACTGTCAGATTGAATGTGACAGTATACTGTCATAGTGAGTAAAACCTACTTTTTGTATTTGTAAACATTACCAATTTACCTGATTCTGGTAAAACTCACATGGATACAATATTACAGGCATTTTTAGACATAATGCATGTTTGGTTTTGGAGTTTTGTTTATATAACTTTCATATTTAGTATGACAGTTATGCCATCATATTGAGTAAAAAAAACTAACTTGTGTCTTTATAAACCTTAAAAAATATTTTTTTCCAGTAAAACTCACAAAGATACATTTTTCCAGGCATTATTAGCCATTAATCATGTTTGGTTTAGGAGTTATGTTTAAATAACTGTCATATTGAGTGTGGCAGAGTAAAACCTATTTTTTGTATTTGTAAACCTTACCAAAATACCTGATTCTGATAAAACTCACATAGATACAATATTACAGTACAGACATAAAGCATATTTCCATCATATTGAGTAAAAACAACTAACTTGTGTCTAAAAAAACTTACAAAATATTTTTTTTTCCAGTAAAACTCACAAAAATACATTTCTCCAGTTATTATTAGCCATTTTGCATCTGTGGTTTAGAATTTATGTTTAAATAACAGTCAGATTGGCTGTGACACTATACTGTCATAGTGAGTAAAACCAAAATTTAATATTTGCAAACCATACAAAAACAACTGATTCTAGTAAAACTCACATGGATACAATATTACAGGCATTTTTAGACATAATGCATGTTTGGTTTTGGAGTTATGTTTATATAACTTTTACATTTAGTATGACAGTAATACTGTTATATTGAGTAAAAAAAAACTAACTTTATAAACCTTACGAATTTTTTTTTTCCAGTAAAACTCACATAGATACATTTCTCCAGGCATTTTTAGCCATTTTGCATGTTTGATTTAGTAGTTATGTTTAAATAACTGTCAGTTTGAATGTGACAACATACTGTCATAGTGATTAAAACCAATATTTTGTATTTACAAACCTTACAAAAACAACTGATTTTAGTAAAACTCACATGGATACAATATTACAGACATTTTTAGACATAATGCATGTTTGGTTTTGGAGTTATATTTATATAACTTTTACATTTAGTATGACAGTTATACTGTCATATTGGGTAAAAAAAAAACCAACTTGTGTCTTTACAAACCTTACAATTTTTTTTTTCCAGTAAAACTCACAAAGATACTTTTCTCCAGGCATTATTAGTCATTTTGCATGTGTCGTTTATGAGTTATGTTTAAATAACTGTCAGATTGAATGTGACAGTATACTGTCATAGTGAGTAAAGCCCTTCCATCCATCCATTTTCTACCGCATATTCCCTTTGGGGTTGCGGGGGGCGCTGGAGCCTATCTCAGCTACCAATCTTTTGTATTTTCAAACCTTACAAAAACAACTGTTTCTAGTAAAACTCACATGGATACAATATTACAGGCATTTTTAGACATACTACATGTTTGGTTTTGGAGTTATGTTTATATAACTTTCAAATTTAGTATGACGGATATACTGTCATATTGAGTAAAAAAAAGTAACTTGTCTTTACAAACCTTACAAAATATGTTTTTCTAGTAAAACTTACAAAGATACATTTCTCCAGGCATTATTAGCCATTTTGCATGTGTGGTTTAAGAGTTATGTTAAAATAACTGTCATATCAAATGTTGCAGTTATACTGTCATTACGAGTATAACCCAAGTTTGGTATTTGTAAACCTTACCAAAATATCTGATTCTGGTAAAACTCACATAGATTCAATACTACAGGCATTTTTAGACGGATTGCAAGTTTGGTTTTGGAGTTATGTTTATTCAACTTTCATATTTAGTATGACAGTTATACTGGCATATTAAGTAAAAAAAACTAACTTGTGTCTTTACAAACATTACAAAATATATATATTTTTTCCAGTAAAACTCACAAAGATTCATTTCTCCAGGCATTATTAGCCATTTAGCATGTTTGGATTAGGAGAGATAACTGTCAGATTGAATGTGACAGTTATTTTTAAAACTGTCCTAGTGAGTAAAAACAATAATTTGTATTTGCAAAACTTACAAAAACAACTGATTCTAGTAAAACTTACATGGATGCAATATTACAGGCATTTTTAGACATAATGCATGTTTGGTTTTGGAGTAATATTTATATAACTTTCAAATTTATTATGACAGTTACACTGTCAAATTTAGTTAAAAAAAACAACTAACTTGTGTATTTACAAATCTTACAAAAAATTGTTTTCCCAGTAAAACTCACAAAGATACCTTTCTCCAGGCATTATTAGCCATTTAGCATATTTTGTTTAGGAGTTATGTTTAAATAACTGTCATTTTGAACGTGGCAGTTATACTGTCATTATGAGTAAAACCTATTTTTTGTATTTGTAAACCTTACCAAAATACCTGTTTCTAGTAAAACTCACATGGATTCAAAATTAAAGCATTTTTAGACATAATGCATGTTTGGTTTTGGAGTTATGTTTATATAACTTTTTCATTTAGTATGACAGTTATACTGTCATATGGAGTAAAAAAAAACTAACTTGTGTCTTTACAAACATTACAAAAAAAATTTTTTTACAGTAAAACTCACAAAGGCACATTTCTCCAGGCATTAATAGCCATTTAGCATTTGTGGTTTATGAGTTATGTTTAAATAACTGTCATATTGCGTGTGGCAGTTATACTGTCATTATGAGTAAAACTTAATTTTTGTATTTGTAAACCTTACCAAAATACCTGAATGTAGTAAAACTCACATAGATACAATATTACAGGCATTTTTAGATATAATGCATGTTTGGTTTTGAAATTATGTTTATATAACTTTCATATTTAGTATGACAGTTATACTGTCTATTGAGTAAAAAAACTAACTTGTGTCTTCACAAACCTTACAAAATGTTTTTTTTTCCCAGTAAAACTCACAAAGATACATTTCTCCAGGCATTATTAGCCATTTTGCACGTGTGGTTTAGGAGTTATGTTTGAATAACTGTCATTTCAAATGTTGCAGTTATACTATCATTATGAGTAAAACCCAGGTTTTGTATTTGTAAACCTTACCAAAATACCTGATTCTGGTAAAACTCACAAAGATTCAATATTACAGGCAGTTTAAGACATATTGCAAGTTTGGTTTAGGAGTTTGGTTTTGGAATTATGTTTATATAACTTTCAAATTTAGTATGACAGTTATACCATCTTATTGGGTAAAAAAAAAACGAACTTTTGTCTTTACAAACCTTACAAAATATGTTTTTCTATAGTAAAACTTACAAAGATACTTTTCTCCAGGCATTATTAGCCATTTTGTATGTGTAGTTTAAGAGTTATGTTAAAATAACTGTCATATCAAATGTTGCAGTTATACTGTCATTATGAGTATAACCCAAGTTTTGTATTTGTAAACCTTACCAAAATATCTGATTCTGGTAAAACTCACATAGATTCAATACTACAGGCATTTTTAGATGGATTGCAAGTTTGGTTTTGGAGTTGTGTTTATTTAACTTTCATATTTAGTTTGACAGTTAAACTGTCATATTAGGTAAAAAAACTAACTTGTGTCTTTACAAACATTACAAAATATTTTTTTTCCCAGTAAAACTCACAAAGATTCATTTCTCCAGGCATTATTAGCCATTTAGCATGTTTGGATTAGGAGAGATAACTGTCAGATTGAATGTGACAGTTATTTTTAAAACTGTCCTAGTGATTAAAAACACTAATTTGTATTTGCAAAACTTACAAAAACAACTGATTCTAGTAAAACTTACATGGATACAATATTACAGGCATTTTTAGACATAATTCATGTTTGGTTTTGGAGTTATGTTTATATAATTTTTACATTTAGTATGACAGTTATACTGTCATATGGAGTAAAAAAAACCTAACTTGTGTCTTTACAAACATTACAAAATATTTTTTTTTACAGTAAAACTCACAAAGGCACATTTCTCCAGGCATTAATAGCCATTTAGCATTTGTGGTTTAGGAGTTATGTTTAAATAACTTTCATATTGCGTGTGGCAGTTATACTGTCATTATGAGTAAAACTTAATTTTTGTATTTGTAAACCTTACCAAAATACCTGATTGTAGTAAAACTCACATAGATACAATATTACAGGCATTTTTAGATATAATGCATGTTTGGTTTTGAAATTATGTTTATATAACTTTCATATTTAGTATGACAGTTATACTGTCATATTGAGTAAAAAAAACTAGCTTGTGTCTTTACAAACCTAACAAAAACATTTTTTTTCAAGTAAAACTCACAAAGATACATTTCTCCAGTCATTATTAGCCATTTAGCATGTTTGGTTTAGGAGTTTAAATAACTGTCATTTTGAATGTGGCAGTTATATTGTCATTATGAGTAAAACCTAATTTTTGTATTTGTAAACCCTACCAAAATACCTGATTTTGGTAAAACTCACATAGATTCAATATTACAGGCATTTTTAGATGGATTGCAAGTTTGGTTTTGGAGTTATAATTATTTAACTTTCATATTTAGTATGACAGTTATACTGTCAAATTGAGTAAAAAAATAACAAACTTGTAATTTTACAAACCTTACAAAATATTTTTTTTCCAGTAAAATTCACAGAGATACATTTTTCCAGGCATTATTAGTCATTTTGCATGTGTGGTTTAGGAGTTATGTTTAAATAACTGTCAGATTGAATGTGACAGTATATTGTCATAGTGAGTAAAACCAGTATTTTGTATTTGCAAAACTTACAAAAACAACTGATTCTAGTAAAACTCACATTGATACAATATTACAGGCATTTTTAGACATAGTACATGTTTGGTTTTGGAGTAATATTTACATAACTTTCACATTTATTATGACAGTTTAACTGTCATATTGAGTAAAAAAAACTATTTTTTCAGGCGTTATTAACCATTTTGCATGTGTGGTTTAGGAGTTATGTTTACATAACTGTCATATTGAATGTGGCAGTTATATTGTCATTATGAGTAAAACCTAATTTTTGTATATGTAAACCTTACCAAAATACCTGATTCTGGTTAAACTCACATAGATACAATATAACAGGCATTTTTAGACATAATGCATGTTTGGTTTTGTAGTTTGGTTGATATATTTTTTACATTTAGTATGACAGTTATACTGTCAAATTGAGTAAAACAAAACTAACTGGTGTCTTTACAAACCTTACAAAATATTTTTCCCCAGTAAAACTCAAAAAGATACCTTTCTCCAGGCATAAATAGCCATTTAGCATGTTTGGTTTAGGAGTTATGTTTAAAAAACTGTCATTTGGAATGTGGCATACTGTCATTATGAGTAAAACCTAATATTTGTATTAGTAAACCTTACCAAAATACCTGTTTCTAGTAAAACTCACATAGATTCAAAATTCAAGCATTTTTAGACATAAGACAGGTTTGGTTTTGGAGTTATGTTTATATAACTTTCATATTTAGTATGACAGTTATACAATCATATTGAGTAAAAAAAATAATTTGTGTCTTTACAAACCTTACAAAATATTTGTTTCCAGTAAAACTCACAAAGATACATTTCCCCAGGCATTATTAGCCATTAAGCATGTTTGGTTGATTTATGTGTGATACTGTCATTATGAGTAAAACCTAATTTTTGTATTTGTAAACCTTACCAAAATAGTTGATTCTAGTTAAACTCACATAGATACAATATAACAGGCATTTTTAGACATAATGCATGTTTGGTTTTGGAGTTATGTTTATATAACTTTCATATTTAGTATGACAGTTTTACCATCATATTAAATAAATAAAAAAACTTGTGTCTTTATAAACCTTACAAATTATTTTTTTTCCAGTAAAACTCACAAAAATACATTTCTCCAGGCATTATTAACCAATTTGCATGTGATTTAGGAGTCATGTTTAATTAACTGTCATTTTGAATATGGCAGTTATATTGTCATTTTGAGTAAAACCTTAATTTTTGTTTTTGTAAACCTTACCAAAATAACGGATTCTAATAATACTCACATTTATAAAATATTACAGGCATTTTTAGGTATAATGCATGTTTAATTTTGGAGTTATGTTTATATAACTTTCACATTTAGTAGGACAGTTATACTTTCTTTTTGAGTTAAAAAAAAACTAACTTGTGTCTTTACAAACCTTACAAAATGTTTTTTGTCTCCAGTAAAACTTACAAATATACCTTTCTCCAGGCATTATTAGCCATTTAGCATGTTTTGTTTAGGAGTTAGGTTTAAAAAAACTGTAATTTGGAATGTGGCAGTTATACTGTCATTATGAGTAAAACCAAATTTTTGTATTTGTAAACCTTACCAAACTACCCGCTTCTAGTAAAACTCACACGGATTCAAAATTCAAGCATTTTTAGACATAAGGCATGTTTGGTTTTGGAGTTATGTTTATATAACTTTCATATTTAGTATGACAGTTATACAATCATATTGAGTAAAAAAAAAATGTGTGTCTTTACAAACTTTACAAAATATTTGTTTCAGTAAAACTCACAAAGATCCATTTCCCCAGGCATAATTAGCCATTTAGCATGTTTGGTTTAGGATTTATGTTTAAATAACTGTCATATTGAGTGTGGCAGTGATACTGTCATTATGAGTAAAAACAATATTTTGTATTTGCAAACCTTACCAAAATACTTGATTCTGGTAAAACTCACAAAAATTCAATATTACAGGCATTTTTAGACGGATTGCATGTTTAGTTTTGGAGTTATGTTTATATAACTTTCATATTTAGTTAGACAGTTATACCATCATATTAAATAAAAAAAACTAACTTGTGTCTTTATAAACCTTACATATTATTTTTTTCCAGTAAAACTCACAAAAATACATTTCTCCAGGCATTATTAACCAATTTGCATGTGATTTAGGAGTCATGTTTAAATAACTGTCATATTGAGTGTGACAGTATACTGTCATCGTGAGTAAAAACAATATTTTGTATTTGCAAACCTTACAAAAACAACTGATTTTTGTAAAACTCACATGAATACAATATTACAGGCATTTTTAGACATAATGCATGTTTGGTTTTGGAGTTATGTTTATACAACTTTCATATTAAGTCTGACAGTTATACCATTATATTGAGTAAAAAAAACTAACTTGTGTTTTTACAAACCTTACAAATTATTTTTTCCAGTAAAACACACAAAGATACATTTGTCCAGGCATTAGCCTTTGAGCATAATTGGTTTAGGAGTTATGTTTAAATAACTGTCATATTGAGTGTGGCAGTGATACCGACATTATGAGTAAAACCAAATTTTTGTATATGTAAACCTTACCAAAATACTTGATTCTAGTAAAACTCACACAAATTCAATATTACAGGCATTTTTAGTTGGATTGCATGTTTGGTTTTGGAGTTATGTTTATACAACTTTCATATTAAGTCTGACAGTTATACCATCATATTGAGTAAAAAAAACTAACTTATGTCTTTACAAACCTTACAAATTATTTGTTTCCAGGAAAACACACAAAAATACATTTCTCCAGGCATTATTAACCAATTTGCATGTGATTTAGGAGTCATGTTTAAATAACTGTCATTTTGAATGTGGCAGTTATATTGTCATTATGAGTAAAACCTTAATTTTTGTATTTGTAAACCTTACCAAAATAACAGATTCTGTTCGTATATAAAACATCACAGGCATTTTTAGACGTAATGCATGTTTATTTTGGAGTTATATGTAAATAACTTTCAAATTTAGTATGACAGCTATACTGTCATATTGAATTAAAAAAAACATCTAATATCTTTGCAAACCTTACAAAATATGATTTTTCTAGTAAAACTAACAAAGATATAAGTCTAGGCATTATTAGACATTTTTCATGTTTGGTGTAGGAATTATGTTGAAAAACATTTTTATTGTTTTTTTCGCATTATCTCAGGATTTTAAGAATATTACTGTCATATTGAGTAAAAAACTACTTTTTGTGTTTGCAAGCCTTAAAATAGTATATGTTTCGAGTATGGCCCTGCGATGAGATCGCGACTTGTCCAGGGCGTACCCCGCCTTCCGCCCGATTGTAGCTGAGATAGGCTCCAGCGCCCCCCGCAACCCCGAAGGGAATAAGCGGTAGAAATGGATGGATGGATGGATGGATGTTTCGAGTAAAACTCACAAGGATGCATTGTTTTAGGCTTTATTAGCCGTTTTGCATGTGTTGTTAGGAAGTTATGTTTAAAAAATTGTCAAATTGAATGTAGCAGTTTTACTGTAATTATGAGAAAAACCCAATTTTTGTATTTGTAAACCTTACCAAATTACCTGATTCTGGTGAAAATCACATAGATACAATATTACAGGCATTTTTAGGCATAATGCATGTTCAGTTTTGGAGTTAAGTTTATATAACATTCATATTTGGTATGACAGTTATACTGTCATATTTAAATAAAAAAACTAACTTGCATCGTTGCGAACGTTACAAAATATGATTTTTTTTTTAGTTAAACTAACAAAGACACATGTCTCCAGGCATTATTAGACATTTTGCATGTTTGGTGTATGAATTATGTTGAAAAACATTTTTATTGCTTTTTTCGCATTATCTCAGGATTTTAAGAACATTACTATCATAATGAGTAAAAAAACTACTTTTTTTGTTTGCAAGCCTTAAAATAGCATATGTTTAGAGTAAAACTCACAAGGATGCATTGTTTTAGGCTTTATTGGCCTATTTGCATGTGTTATTATGAAGTTAGGTTTAAATAACTGTCAAATTGAATGTAGCAGATATAACAGCAGATAACTTTAGTAGCAGATAACTTTCATATTTGGTATGACAGTATACTGTCATATTGTATTAAAAAAACTAACTTGCGTCTTTGCAAAACTTACAAAAGATTATTTTTCTCGTAAAACTAACAAAGACACATGTCTCCAGGCATTATTAGACATTTTGCATGTTTGGTGTAGGATTTATGTTGAAAAACTTTTTTATTGCTTTTTTCGCATTATCTCATGATTTTAAGAACATTAATGTCATAATGAGTAAAAAAAAAAAACACTTTTTGTGTTTGCAAGCCTTAAAATGGCATATGTTTAAAGTAAAACTCACAAGGATGCATTGTTTTAGGCTTTATTGGCCTATAAGTATAACATATGAAGTTATGTTTAAATAACTGTCAAATTGAATGTAGCAGTTATACTGTCATTATGAGAAAAACCCAATTGTTGTATTTGTAAACCTTACCAAACTACCTGATTATGGTAAAACTCACATAGATACAAAATTACAGGCATTTTTAGACTTAATGCATCTTTAGTTTTGGAGTTATGTTTATATAACTTTCATATTTGGTATGACAGTATACTGTCATATTGTATTAAAAAAACTAACTTGCGTCTTTGCAAAACTTACAAAAGATTATTTTTCTCGTAAAACTAACAAAGATAGATGTCTCCAGGCATTATTAGAAATGTTGCATGTTTGGTGTAGGAATTATGTTGTTAAACATTTTTATTGCTTTTTTCGCATTATCTCAGGATTTTAAGAACATTACTGTCATAATGAGTAAAAAACTACTTTTTGTGTTTGCAAGCCTTAAAATAGCATATGTTTAGAGTAAAACTCACAAGGATGCATTGTTTTAGGCTTATTGTTCTATTTGCATGTGTTATTATGAAGTTATGTTTAAATAACTGTCAAATTGAATGTAGCAGTTATACTGTCATTATGAGAAAAACCCAATTGTTGTATTTGTAAACCTTACCAAATTACCTGATTCTGGTTAAACTCAACATTATTTTAGGCATTTTTAGACATAATGCATGTTCAGTTTTGGAGTTAAGTTTATATAACTTTCATATTTGGTATTACAGTTATACTGTCATTATGAATTAAAAAAAGTAACTTGCGTCTTTGTAAAACTTACAAAATATAATTTTTCTTGTGAAACTAAAGAGGATAGATGTTTCCAGGCATTATTAGACAAGTTGCATGTTTGGTGTAGGATTTATGTTGAAAAACGTTTTTATTGCTTTTTTCGCATTATCTCAGGATTTTAAGAACATTAATGTCATAATGAGTAAAAAAACACTTTTTGTGTTTGCAAGCCTTAAAATAGCATATGTTTAGAGTAAAACTCACAAGGATGCATTGTTTTAGGCTTTATTGGCCTATTTGCATATGTTATTATGAAGTTATGTTTAAATAACTGTCAAATTAAATGTAGCAGATATACTGTCATTATGAGAAAAACCCAATTGTTGTATTTGTAAACCTTACCAAATTACCTGATTATGGTAAAACTCACATAGATACAAAATTACAGGCATTTTTAGACTAATGTATCTTTAGTTTTGGAGTTATGTTTATATAACTTTCATATTTGGTATGACAGTATACTATCATATTGTATTAAAAAAACTAACTTGCGTCTTTGCAAAACTTACCAAAGATTATTTTTCTCGTAAAACTAACAAAGATACATGTCTCCAGGCATTATTAGACATTTTGCATGTTTGGTGTAGTAATTATGTTGTAAAACATTTTTATTGCTTTTTTCGCATTATCTCAGGATTTTAAGAACATTACTGTCATAATGAGTAAAAAACTACTTTTTGTGTTTCCAAGCCTTAAAATAGCATATGTTTAGAGTAAAACTCACAAGGATGCATTGTTTTAGGCTTTATTGGCCTATTTGCATGTGTTATTATGAAGTTATGTTTAAAAAAACTGTCAAATTGAATGTAGCAGTTATACTGCCATTATGAGAAAAACCCAATTTTTGTATTTGTAAACCTTACCAAATTACCTGATTATGGTAAAACTCACATAGATACAAATTTACAGGCATTTTTAGATTTAATGCATCTTTAGTTTTGGAGTTATGTTTATATAACTTTCATATTTGGTATGACAGTTATACTGTCATATTGAATTAAAAAAACTAACTTGCGTCTTTGCAAAACTTACAAAAGATTATTTTTCTAGTAAAACTAACAAAGATACATGTCTCCAGGCGTTATTAGACATTTTGCATGTTTGGTGTAGGAATTAAGTTGAAAAACATTTGTATTGCTTTTTTCGCATTATCTGAGGATTTTAAGAATATTACTGTCATTTTGAGTAGAAAACTACTTTTTGTGTTTGCAAGCCTTAAAATAGCATATGTTTCGAGTAAAACTCACAAGGATGCATTGTTTTAGGCTTTATTAGTCTTTTTGCATGTGTGGTTAGGAAGTTATGTATAAATAACTGTCAATTTGAATGTATCAGTTATCTGTCATTATGAGTAAACCCTAATTTTTGTATTTGTAAACCTTACCAAATTACCTGATTCTTGTAAAACTCAAATAGATACAATATTTTAGGCATTTTTAGACATAATGCATGTTCAGTTTTGGAGATATGTTTATTTAACTTTTATATGTGGTATGACAGTTATACTGTCATTATGAATTAAAAAAACTAACTTGCGTATTTGCAAAACTTATAAAAGATCATTGTTCTAGTAAAACAAACAAAGATGCATGTCTCCAGGCATTATTAGACATTTTGCATGTTTGGTGTAGGAATTATGTTGAAAAACATTTGTATTGCTTTTTTTGCATTATCTCAGGATTTTAAGAACATTACTATCATAACGAGTAAAAAAAAACTACTTTTTGTGTTTGCAAGCCTTAAAATAGCATATGTTTAGAGTAAAACTCACAAGAATAGTTTTTCTTTACTCAATATGACAGTATAACTGTCATACTAAATATGACGGGGCCAAGATAGCCTTTATTTTTTCATTATTGACAAGAAGGGCCCTTCAGTGGGCCACGGCAGCAGTTGACCACAACATTGGCCTCAGCACAAATTTTGCCGCGTTATGCTCTGAGTTCCAGGCAGTTTTTGATCACCCCACGGATGGAGGAGACGCCGCCTCACGTCCTCACTCCCTCCAGCAAGGTTCTCGGTCTGTTGCAGACTACACCCTCGAGTTCTGCACCTTGGCAGCAGACAGCGGGTGGGATAATAAGGCCTTGTTGAGCGCCTATCGTCGGGGCCTCTCCGACGAAATCAAAGACGGATTGTTGCGAGACCGCCCGGCCACCTACCATGACCTCATCCAGTTGGCCCTGCTCATGGACCAGAGGCTAAAGGAACGGGCAGCGGAACGAAGACTCGCAGCCCCGACCAGGCAGCCGGCGTGGGAGAATCGGACCGCGTCCTATTCCCCTACTGCTCCCAGATATCGGGATGAAGGCGCCCCCTTGGTAGACCAGTCTGGGTTTTTTCCCCGCACCTTCCAGTAGGGTGGAACCCATGCAGTTGGGCAGGACTCGACTTGCCACGGAGGAACGGGAGAGGAGGTTCCGGCAGCGCCTCTGCCTCTACTGTGGTTGTGCGGGTCACATGATCCAGACCTGCCCCACACGATCAAAAGATCAGGCTCCCTAGTAAGGGGAGTACTAGTGAGCCATACCACCTTTCCCCAGGGTCGCAGTGACCCTGGCAGTCTCTTCCCTGCTACTTTATCTTGGGAGTCAAAGGGTCTGAGGGTGGGAGCATATTTGGACTCAGGTGCAGATGAGAGCTTCCTGGACCATGATTTTGCCTGTCAAGCCGGGATTGAACTTCTGCCCCTGGAGAAGTCCTTACCAGATCAGGCCTTGGATGGACACCCCTTGGGACCTATCACCCACCGTACAGCACTGGTCACACTAACCTTGTCGGGCAACCACACGGAACAAATCAGCTTTTTGATCCTCAACGCCCCTGTAGCTCCTCTTGTCCTCGGCCGTGCATGGCTTCGCCAGCACGACCCCATATTTCCTGGGTTTCAGGGAGAATCTTGGCCTAGAGCCCAGCATGCCATGCTAACTGCCTCAAGGCAGCAGCCCCCGTCTCGGAGAACTCCAAGCCCGAGTCATCCCCGTCCGACCTGTCTGGGGTTCCTGCTGTCTACCATGACCTTGCAGCCGTATTCAGTAAGGCCCGGGCACTATCCCTACCCCCGCACGGACCGTACGACTGTGCCATCGATCTCATACCCGACGCAGTACTCCCTTCTAGCCGAATGTACAACCTGTCCGTACCAGAGAAGAAGGCCATGTCTGACTATATCACGGACTCACTCGCATCAGGAATCATCACTCCCTCCAAATCACCAGTAGCCGCTGGATTTTTCTTTGTCGGCAAGAAGGATGGCTCCCTACGACCTTGCATCGATTACTGAAGACTCAACGCCATCGCAGTAAGGAACAGGTATCCTCTTCCACTCATGAGCTCCTCCTTCGAACCTCTGGCTCCTGCAACAGTCTTCACCAAACTTGACCTCCGCGATGCTTACCATCTCGTCCGGATTAGGAAGAGGGACGAGTGGAAGACAGCTTTCAACACACACCTAGGCCATTTCGAGTATCGGGTCATGCCCTTCGGCCTGACCAACTCCCCAGCTGTCTTCCAAGCTCTGGTCAATGACGTTTTAAGAGACATGCTCGAGAAATTTGTGGTTGTTTACCTGGACGATATTCTGATCTTCTCTCACAACAGGCAGGAACATCAGCAGCACGTCCGTCTGGTTCTACAGCGCCTCCTCGAGAACCGCTTGTTCATCAAGGCAGAGAAATGTGAGTTCCATTCTTCTTCCGTAAACTTCCTGGGCCACATCATCAAAAGGGGTAACATCCGAGCCGACCCCAAGAAGGTCAAGGCGGACGCTCTTTCTCAGATCTTCTCAGAGGAACCCACCATTAAATCCACTCCTGAGACCATCCTTCCTCTTAACCGCATCATCGGGATGGTAACTTGGGAAATCGAGGGCTTGGTCAAGACATAACTCCAAAACCAAACATGCATTATGTCTAAAAATGCCTGTAATATTGCATCTATGTGAGTTTTACCAGAATCATGTATTTTGGTAAGGTTTACATGTACAAAAATTAGGTTTTACTCATAATGACAGTATAACTGCAACATTCAATATGACAGTTATTTAAACATAACACCTAAACCACACATGCAAATTGGTCAATAATGCCTGGAGAAATGTATATTTGTGAGTTTTACTGGGAAACAAAGATATATATTTTGTAAGGTTTGTAAAGACAAAAGTTAGTTTTTTTTACTCAATATGACAGTGATACTGTCATACTAAATATTAAAGTTCTATAAACATAACTCCAAAACAAAACATGCATTATGTCTAAAAATGCCTGTAATATTGCATCCATGTGAGTTTTACTAGAATCAGGTATTTTTTAAGGTTTGCAAATACAAAATATTGGTTTTACTCATATTGACAGTATAACTGCCACATTCAATATGACAGTTGTGTAAACATAACTCCTAAACCACACATGCAAAATGGTTAATAATGCCTGGACAAATGTATGTTTTTGAGTTTTACTGAAAAGACAAATATTTTGTAAGGTTTGCAAAGACACAAGTTAGTTTTTTTTACTCAATTTAACAGTATAGCTGTCATACTATATATGAAAGTTATATAAACATAACTCCAAAACCAAACATGCAATCCGTCTATAAATTCTTGTAATTTTGAATATATGTGAGTTTTATCAGAATCGGGTATTTTGGTAAGGTTTACAAATACATAAATTAGGTTTTACTCATAATGAAGGATAACTGCCACATTCAAAATGACAGTTTTTTAAACATAACTCCAAAAACCACACATGCAAAATGGCTAACAATGCCTGGAGAAATGTATCTTTGTGAATTTTAATGGAAAAAATATATTTTGTAAGGTTTGTAAAGATACAAATTAGTTTTTTTTACTCAAAATGGTGGTATAACTGTCATACTAAATATGAAAGTTATATAAACATAACTCCAAAACCAAACACGCAATTCGTAAAAAAAAAATGGCTGTAATATTGAATCCATGTGAGTTTTACTAGAATCAGGTATTTTGGTAAGGTTTACAAATACAAAAATTGGGTTTTACTCATAATGACAGTATAACTGCCACACTCAATAGGACGGTTATGTAAACATAACTACGAAACCACACATGCAAAATGGCTAATAATGACTGGAGAAATGTATCTTTGTGAGTTTTACTGGAAAAAAATGTTTTGTAAGGTTTGTAAAGACACAAATTTGTGTTTTTTTTACTTAAAATGACAATATAACTGTCATACTAAATATGAAATTTATATAAACACAACTCCAAAACCAAACTTGCAATCCGTTTAAAAATGTCTGTAATATTGAAATCATGTGATTTTTACCAGAATCAGGTATTTTGGTAAGGATTACAAATACAAAAATTAGGTTTTACTCATAATGACGGATAACTGCCACATTCAAAATGACAGTTTTTTTAAACATAACTCCTAAACCAAACATGCTAAATGGCTAATAATGTCTGAAGAAATGTATCTTTTTGAGTTTTACTGGGGAAAAAAAAACATTTTGTAAGGTTTGTAAAGACACAAGTTAGTTTTTTTAACTAAAAAAAAACAGTATAACTGTCATACTAAATGGAAAAGTTATATAAACATAACTCTAAAACTAAACATGCATTATGTCTAAAAATGCCTGAAATGATGTATCCATGTGAGTTTTACCAGAATCAGTTGTTTTTGTAAGTTTTGCAAATACAAAATGTTGGTTTTACTCACTATGACAGTATACTGTCAAAATCGATCTGACAGTTATTTAAACATAACTCCTAAACCACACATTCAAAATGACTAATAATGCCTGGAGAAATGTATCTCTGTGAAATTTTCTGGAAAAAAGTATTTTGTAATGTTTGTTATAACACAATTTAGTTTTTTTTTACTCAATATGACAGCAGTATACTGTCATAGTGAGTACAACCAATATTTTGTATTTGCAAACCTTACAAAAACAACTGATTCTAGTAAACTCACATGGATACAATATTACAGGCATTTTTAGATATAATGCATGTTTGGTTTTGGAGTTATGTTTATATAACGTTTACATTTAGTATGACAGTTATAATGTCATATTGAGTAAAAAAAAAAAAAAAACTTGTGTCTACAAACATTCCAAAAAAAAAAAATATTAGTAAAACTCACAGAGGCACATTTCTCCAGGCATTATTAGCCATTTAGCATGTGTGGTTTAGGAGTTATGTTTAAGTAACTGTCATATTGCGTGTGGCAGTTATACTGTCATTATGAGTAAAACATAATTGTTGTATTTGTAAACCTTACCAAAATACCTGATTGTAGTAAAACTCACATAGATACAATATTTCAGGGATTTTTAGACATAATACATGTTTGGTTTTGGAGTTATGTTTATATAACTTTCATATTTAGTATGACAATAATACTGTCATATTGCGTAAAAAAAACTAACTTGTGTCTTTACAAACCTTACAAAATATATTGTTTTTCAGCAAAACTCACAAAGATACATTTCTACTGGCATTATTAGTCATTTTGTATGTGTGGTTTAGGAGTTATGTTTAAATAACTGTCATTTTGAACGTGGCAGTTAAAATGTCATTACTGTCATAGTGAGTAAAACCCAATTTTTGTATTTGTTAATCTTAACAAAATACCTGATTCTAGTAAAACTCACATAGATTCAATATTACAGGCATTTTTAGACAGATTGCATGTTTGGTTTTGGAGTTAAGTTTATATAACTTTTACATTTATTTTGACAGTTATACAAACATATTGAATAAAAAAAACTAACTTGTGTCTTTACAAACCTTACAAAATATTTTTTTTCCCAGTAAAACTCACAAGCATACATTTCTCCAGGCATTATTAGCCATTTTGCATGTGTCGTTTATGAGTTTTGTTTATATAACTTTTACATTTAGTATGACACATATACTGTCATATTGAGTAAAAAAAACTAACTTGTGTCTTTACAAACCTTACAAAATATTTTTTTTTCCCAGTTAAACTCACAAAGATACCTTTCTCCAGGCAGTATTGGCATGTTTGGTTTAGGAGTTATGTTTAAAAAACTGTCACTTTGAACGTGGCAGTTTTACTGTCATTATGAGTAAAACCTACTTTTTTTATTTGTAAACCTTACCAAAATACCTGATCTGGTCATACTCACAAAGATTCAATATTACAGGCATTTTTAGACATAATGCATGTTTGGTTTTGGAGTTATACTTATATAACTGTCATTTTGAATATGTCAGTTATACTGTCATTATGAGTAAAAAAAAACTAACATGTGTCTTTACAAAACTTACAAAATATTTTTTTTCTAGTAAAACTCACAAAGATACATTTCCCCAGGCATTATTAGCCATCTATCATGTTTGGTTTAGGAGTTATGTTTAAATAACTGTCATATTGAGTGTGGCAGTTATACTGTCATTATGAGTAAAACCTATTTTTTGTATTTGTAAACCTTACCAAAATACCTGATTCTGGTAAAACCCACAAAGATACAATATTACAGGAATTTGTAGACATAAAGTATGTTTGGTTTTGGAGTTATGTTTATATAACTTTCATATTTAGTATGACAGTTATACCATCATATTGAGTAAAACAAAACTAATTTGTATATTTTTGTTTTTCAGTAAAATTCACAAATATACATTCATACAGTCATTATTAGCCAGTTAGCATGTTTGGTTTAGGAGTTATGTTTAAATAACTGTCATATTGAGTGTGGCAGTTATACTGTCATATGCCTATTTTTTGTATTTGTAAACCTTACCAAAATACCTGATTCTGATAAAACTCACATATATTCAATATCACAGGCATTTTTAGACGGATTGCATATTTGGTTTTCGAGTTGTTGTTTTTTGGAGTTATGTTATACAACTTTTTTATTTAGTATGACAGTTATACCGTCATATTGAGTAAAAAAAAACTAACTTTTGTCTTTGCAAACCTTACAAAAGATCATTATTCTAGTAAAACTAACAAAGATACATTTATCCAGGTTTATTAGCAATTTTGTGTCGTTTATGAGTTATGTTTAAATAACTGTCAGATTGAATGTGACAGTATACTGTCATAGTGAGTAAAGCCATTATTTTGTATTTGCAAACCTTACAAAAACAACTGTTTCTAGTGAAACTCACATGGATACAATATTACAGGCATTTTTAGACATACTAGATGTTTGGTTTTGGAGTTATGTTTATATAACTTTCAAATTTAGTATGACAGTTATTTTGTCATATTGAGTAAAAAAAAAAGTTACTTGTGTCTTTACAAACCTTACAAAATGGTTTTTTTTCCCAGTAAAACTCACAAAGATACATTTCTCCAGGCATTATTAGCCATTTTGCATCTGTGGTATAGAATTTATGTTTAAATCACAGTCGGATTGAATGTGACAGTATACTGTCATAGTGAGTAAAACCAAAATTTTGTATTTGCAAACTTTACATAAACAACTGATTCTACTAAAACTCACATGGACACAATATTATAAGCAATGTTTAGACATAATGCATGTTTGGTTTTGGAGTTATGTTTATATAACTTTTATATTTAGTATGACAATTATACTGTCATATGGAGTAAAAAAAAACTAACTTGTGTCTTTACAAACATTACAAAATATATTGTTTTACAGTAAATCTCACAAAGGCACATTTCTCCAGGCATTAATAGCCATTTAGCATTTGTGGTTTAGGAGTTATGTTTAAATAACTGTCATTTTGAACGTGGCAGTTATACTGTCATTAGGAGTAAAACCTATTTTTTGTATTTGTAAACCTTACCAAAATACCTGTTTCTAGTAAAACTCACATGGATTCAAAATTCAAGCATTTTTAGACATAAGGCATGTTTGGTTTTGGAGTTATGTTTATATAACTTTTACATTTAGTATGACAGTTATACTGTCATATGGAGTAAAAAAAAACCTAACTTGTGTCTTTACAAACATTAAAAAATATTTTTTTTTTTACAGTAAAACTCACAAAGGCACATTTCTGCAGCCATTTAGCATTTGTGGTTTAGGAGTTATGTTTAAATAACTGTCATATTGCGTGTGGCAGTTATACTGTCATTATGAGTAAAACTTAATTTTTGTATTTGTAAACCTTACCAAAATACCTGATTGTAGTAAAACTCACATAGATACAATATTACAGGCATTTTTAGATAAAATGCATGTTTGGTTTTGAAATTATGTTTATATAACTTTCATATTCAGTATGACAGTTATACTGTCATATTGAGTAAAAAAAACTAGCTTGTGTCTTTACAAACCTTACAAATACATTTTTTTCAAGTAAAACTCACAAAGATACATTTCTCCAGTCATTATTAGCCATTTAGCATGTTTTGTTTAGGAGTTTTGTTTAAATAACTGTCATTTTGAATGTGGCAGTTATATTGTCATTATGAGTAAAACCTAATTTTTGTATTTGTAAACCCTACCAAAATACCTGATTTTGGTAAAACTCACATAGATTCAATATTACAGGCATTTTTAGATGGATTGCATGTTTGGTTTTGGAGTTATGTTTATATAACTTTCATATTTAGAATGACAGTCATACCATCATATTAAATAAATAAAAAATAACTTGTGTCTTTATAAACCTTACAAATTATTTTTTTCCAGTAAAACTCACAAAAATACATTTTTCCAGGCATTATTAACCAATTTGCATGTGATTTAGGAGTCATGTTTAAGTAACTGTTATTTTGAATGTGGCAGTTATATTGTCATTTTGAGTAAAACCTTAATTTTTGTATTTGTAAACGTTACCAAAATAACGGATTCTAATAATAATCACGTATATAAAATATTACAGGCATTTTTAGATATAATGCATGTTTAATTTTGGAGTTATGTTTATATAACTTTGACATGTAGTAGGACAGTTATACTTTCTTTTTGAGTTAAAAAAAACTAACTTGTGTCTTTACAAACCTTACAAAATGTTTTTTGTCTCCAGTAAAACTTACAAATATACCTTTCTCCAGGCATTATAAGCCATTTAGCATGTTTGGTTTAGGAGTTAGGTTTAAAAAACTGTCATTTGGAATGTGGCAGTTATACTGTCATTATGAGTAAAACCTAATTTTTGTATTTGTAAACCTTACCAAACTACCTGGTTCTAGTAAAACTCACATAGATTCAAAATTCAAGCATTTGTAGACATAAGGCATGTTTGGTTTTGGAGTTATGTTTATATAACTTTCATATTTAGTATGACAGTTATACAATCATATTGAGTAAAAAAAATAATTTGTGTCTTTACAAACTTTACAAAATATTTGTTTCCAGTAAAACTCACAAAGATACATTTCCCCAGGCATTATTAGCCATTTAGCATGTTTGGTTTAGGATTTATGTTTAAATAACTGTCATATTGAGTGTGGCAGTGATACTGTCATTATGAGTAAAACCAAATTTTTGTATTTGTAAACCTTACAAAAACTACTGATTTTTGTAAAACTGACATGAATACAATATTACAGGCATTTTTAGACATAATGCATGTTTGGTTTTGGAGTTATGTTTATACAACTTTCATATTTAGTAAGACAGTTATACCATCATATTAAATAAAAAAAACTAACTTGTGTCTTTATAAACCTTACAAATTATTTTTTTTCCAGTAAAACTCACAAAAATACTTTTCTCCAGGCATTATTAACCAATTTGCATGTGATTTAGGAGTCATGTTTAAAAAACTGTCATATTGAGTGTGACAGTATACTGTCATTGTGAGTAAAAACAATATTTTGTATTTGCAAACCTTACAAAAACAACTGATTTTTGTAAAACTGACATGAATACAATATTACAGGCATTTTTAGACATAATGCATGTTTGGTTTTGGAGTTATGTTTATACAACTTTCATATTAAGTCTGACAGTTATACCATTATATTGAGTAAAAAAACTAACTTGTGTCTTTACAAACCTTACAAATTATTTGTTTCCAGTAAAACACACAAAGATACATTTGTCCAGGCATTAGCCTTTGAGCATAATTGGTTTAGGAGTTATGTTTAAATAACTGTCATATTGAGTGTGGCAGTGATACTGACATTATGAGTAAAACCTATTTTTTGTATATGTAAACCTTACCAAAATACTTGATTCTAGTAAAACTCACACAAATTCAATATTACAGGCATTTTTAGTTGGATTGCATGTTTGGTTTTGGAGTTATGTTTATATAACTTTCATATTTAGTATGACAGTCATACCATCATATTAAATAAAAATAAAAAATTAACTTGTGTCTTTATAAACCTTACAAATTATTTATTTCCAGTAAAACTCACAAAAATGCATTTCTCAAGGCATTATGAACCAATTTGCATGTGATTTAGGAGTCATGTTTAAGTAACTGTCATTTTGAATGTGGCAGTTATATTGTCATTATGAGTAAAACCCAGAGGTGTGGACTCGAGTCACATGACTTGGACTCGAGTCAGACTCGAGTCATGAATTTGATGACTTTAGACTCGACTTGACAAAATGTAAAGAGACTTGCAACTCGACTTAGACTTTAACATCAATGACTTGTGACTTCACTTGGACTTGAGCCTTTTGACTTGACATGACTTGACATGACTTGCCACTTTCCCCAAAATCCAAAGCTTAAAAAGTTATTTGGGAGCGCTCCATATTTTTCATTTTCTTCGTCTGTCTATCAGCATGTTATTCCTGTCAGCTGGTGTGCTGTCAGTACAACAGCCAATCAAATTAGATTTACGTTGTTTTCATCACACAGCATTCATCCAATCAAATTGCAGGACAACCAATGAACAAGAGTTGTCCAACAACGTGCCAGTGATAAACAATTATGTTAAAGTTGGTTTCGTTCGGGTATAAAAACTACGACTTGGTCAACAAAAAACGAATTGCCGTATGCAAATCACGCAGTTCGAATATTACAGACGGAGACGCAACAACTTCCAACTTCGTTCGACATTTGAAGTTGCACAAAGAAGGGTAAGTTTTGAATGTAAGATAACGTTTATTGGCTAAGTAACGTGACTTTTATTTGCTGTGTAGTTAAATCAGTGAGGCTGCAAACTCACTGCTAACGTTATAACCATAGACATCTTATAAGTAGACGAAGCATAGAGCGCAGACGAGGCGCGTGGCCGCCATCTTGGAGTGGTGATCCGCTCCACTCAGTGCAATTAATTTGGCAGGAGCAATGAACTGTCAGCGCATTTAATTCATTTTACCTCACTGAATACCACTGATTTTCACCCCCTTTTTTGTCATACGTGTAGCTATGATAACAGACACATGTTTTGGCGTGTTTTATTATTCATAGTTTGCTTAACAGTAATATAATATTCTTATACGCTTAAGTGACCAGACGTCCGAGATCAAAACTGGGAATATAATCCCAGAGAAGGGGGAAAAAAACGATAAACTATTTTTAAGTTGAAGAAACAATATGATTAGGTTATATATACATATGCGTGTATCCTACATAAACAATGTATGAATACATTAGATATCTATATATCTTAGGGACCTATAGACTGTATCTCTGTTGCTGCAGCAGTAGAGAGTTTATTCTGTCCTGACACTTTGTATTGATATTTTCTATTACATTCTTCCCTTAAATGATAATGTTTGCAGTGATTGTTTTATATGTATTATTTTATGTAAGTCGCTTTGGATAAAAGCGTCTGCCAAATACTTAAACATATATATGTCAGGACTTGGTCCGGGGTGTTTGCTTTTCCAGGATGCAGCGGAAAATTGGCACGTGCGAGACGGGAATGGAGGTACATGATTTTTATTTAATATATCAAAAAAGGAATAAATGAAAGCGCGCACAGTGGCGGAGAATAAACTATGAAAAACAAAAGACTATAGCAAAAAGTACAAATGAAAAGCACGCACAGTGGCGGAGAATAAACTATGAAAAACAAAAAGATTATAAATATGGAACAAAAACTTACTTGGCTTGGACAAAAAAGGAGCAGCGTGAACATGGACATATGAAACAATGGACGTAGCATAAATGTGGAGTGGTATGGGGTGCGGTATGGGGAGCGAGGTCGTCAGAAAGAAAAACTGAAAAACACTGAACTTAAATACTATGGACATGATTAGTGAAAGCAGGTGCGTGACTCAAAACGTGAAACAGGTGCGTGACGTGACAGGTGAAAACTAATGGTTGCTATGGTGACCAGACAAGGGAGTGAAAAAGCCAGAAACTAAACAAAACATGACTAAGACAAAACATGATTACACAGACATGACAGAACTCCCCCCTTACGGACAGATCCCAGATGTCCAAGAAAAAACTTAAGAGTCATGGGAGGGCGGGAGGGGGACATGGCGGTGGATCGCCAGACCACGTGTCCCCGTATCCACCGGGGCAGAGTTAGGTGGCGGCGGCGAGTGGAACGTCGCTGCAGCAGGCGAGGCGGGCGCCCAGGGAATGGCCACATTCGTGGCCGACTGGGAGGTGGGCGCACTTGGCGTGGCGGGCGACCAGGTAGCGGCCATATCCATAGCCGACGAGGAGGCAGGCGAGTCGTCAACTTGGCAGGCGTGGCAGCTCGGCGTGGCAAGTCAGGCGGCGAAGCTCGGCGTGACGCGTCCAGCGGCGAAGCTCGGCTTGACGCGTCCAGCGGCGAAGCTCGGCGTGGGTCTTGGTCTTGGTGTGGGTCTTGGTCTTGGCATGGCGAGTCTTGGTCTTGGCATGGCGAGTCTTGGTCTTGGCATGGCGAGTCTTGGTCTTGGCATGGCGAGTCTTGGTCTTGGCATGGCGAGTCTTGGTCTTGGCATGGCGAGTCTTGGTCTTGGCATGGCGAGTCTTGGTCTTGGCATGGCGAGTCTTGGTCTTGGCATGGCGTGTCTTGGTCTTGGCATGGCGTGTCTTGGTCTTGGCATGGCATGTCTTGGTCTTGGCATGGCGGGTCTTGGTCTTGGTCTTGGCATGGCGGGTCTTGGTCTTGGTCTTGGCATGGCGGGTCTTGGTCTTGGTCTTGGCATGGCGGGTCTTGGTCTTGGCATGGCGGGTCTTGGTCTTGGTCTTGGC
This sequence comes from Nerophis lumbriciformis, assembly GCF_033978685.3. Classification (NCBI taxonomy): domain Eukaryota; kingdom Metazoa; phylum Chordata; class Actinopteri; order Syngnathiformes; family Syngnathidae; genus Nerophis; species Nerophis lumbriciformis. The sequence continues at coordinate 43,453,931 of NC_084550.2, read as the reverse complement.
ATGGCGGGTCTTGGTCTTGGCATGGCGGGTCTTGGTCTTGGCATGGCGGGTCTTGGCGTCGTGGAGCTGCGACTGGCGGCACTTGGCCTCGTGGAGCTGCGACTGGCGGCACTTGGCGTCGTGGAGCTGCGACTGGCGGCACTTGGCGTCGTGGAGCTGCGACTGGCGGCACTTGGCGTCGTGGAGCTGCGACTGGCGGCACTTGGCGTCGTGGAGCTGCGACTGGCGGCACTTGGCGTCGTGGAGCTGCGACTGGCGGCACTTGGCGTCGTGGAGCTGCGACTGGCGGCACTTGGCGTCGTGGAGCTGCGACTGGCGGCACTTGGCGTCGTGGAGCTGCGACTGGCGGCACTTGGCGTCGTGGAGCTGCGACTGGCGGCACTTGGCGTCGTGGAGCTGCGACTGGCGGCACTTGGCGTCGTGGAGCTGCGACTGGCGGCACTTGGCGTCGTGGAGCTGCGACTGGCGGCACTTGGCGTCGTGGAGCTGGTACCGGAGCTTGGCGTCGTGGAGCTGGTACCGGAGCTTGGCGTCGTGGAGCTGGTACCGGAGCTTGGCGTCGTGGAGCTGGTAGCGGAGCTTGGCGAGGAACTTGGCATGGTGGAGCTGGTGCGGCAACAGGTGCTAGCCTTGGTGCAGGTGGAGGTGGCCTAGCTGGGGGTTGCGGCTTGGCAGGTCGGAAGACTGGTGGTGGCGGCCGTGAGGGAGGCTGTGGCTTGGCATGGTGATGCCGAGCCACCCCACCAACACAGCTCCCGACCCCAGCCCCCCCCTCAAGGGGCGGATACCAGACGCGCTCCCTGCGGTCTGGAACTCTCTGTAGGGGTGGGCGGGGGAGGGCAGAAACTTCCCCATTAAATTGTCCAAATTGTCTTGTTTTTTTATCCCCCACCTGGGGTTGTGTGGGTGGTAAAAAAGAAAAAAATTGTGACGGGGGCGGGACTTGAGTCTTGGGGGGTGGGGCATGAGTCTTGGGGGGCGGGGCATGAAATTGGGATGGCTGTGACTGACTAGACGTGATCTCTAAAAACATGTTTTGATAATGATTTATCAAAGTCATGCCATTAGTGTCTTTTGTTGGAGGCGGGTGTTCAAAAGAAAAAGAGTTGGAAAAAAAATCCTGGGCTGTGATGTCATCCGGGCGAAGCCGGGCTGGCTGCTGCTTGCTTCCGCCCGGAGGGGGAGGGGCTTGTGGGAGCGGCGTGTCCTGCTGGCTCGCGGAAGTTCTTCCTGAAGTCCTTCGTCGGGAGCGGCGCTTCCGGCACTGCGGCGCTGCGTCCTCCCATTCCTGGGACCAAATGGAGTTTCTGTACTCCACGGAGGAGTAGCGCCGAGTTTCCTCCTCCATCGCGCACAGGACCGCCCAAGAAGCTTCGTCCTGAATGTCCAACTCGGCCAATTTAGGTGCGGAAAAGCGGGTCTGCTGACGACCTACTGTCAGGACTTGGTCCGGGGTGTTTGCTTTTCCAGGATGCAGCGGAAAATTGGCACGTGCGAGACGGGAATGGAGGTACATGATTTTTATTTAATATATCAAAAAAGGAATAAATGAAAGCGCGCACAGTGGCGGAGAATAAACTATGAAAAACAAAAGACTATAGCAAAAAGTACAAATGAAAAGCACGCACAGTGGCGGAGAATAAACTATGAAAAACAAAAAGATTATAAATATGGAACAAAAACTTACTTGGCTTGGACAAAAAAGGAGCAGCGTGAACATGGACATATGAAACAATGGACGTAGCATAAATGTGGAGTGGTATGGGGTGCGGTATGGGGAGCGAGGTCGTCAGAAAGAAAAACTGAAAAACACTGAACTTAAATACTATGGACATGATTAGTGAAAGCAGGTGCGTGACTCAAAACGTGAAACAGGTGCGTGACGTGACAGGTGAAAACTAATGGTTGCTATGGTGACCAGACAAGGGAGTGAAAAAGCCAGAAACTAAACAAAACATGACTAAGACAAAACATGATTACACAGACATGACAATATAAACACCTGAAAGTCTTCATATCAGCTAAAACCACCAATCTGTTTCACTGGATTCAGAATAAAACCAAATTCTGTTTAACCCAACAATGTTAGTATTTGAATATTGTTACTTGAAGACTGATTCCTGGTTACAATTATACTGTTAAGAAAGTATTGTCTTATACTTTGCCTAAAATGAGAATGCATCATAATCAGTAGTGGCTGGTGAATTTTGTTTTAGGTGGGGCTGGAAGTTTGTAAACCAAACCCCTGTAGGGGGGTCATCCACCCCCAGAATATTTCTTTGTGATTTTCACATACAAATATTGAAGATCTTTGATCCTTCTCAACTCTGTGGTAATATTATTTTCATAAAAGACAACCGTTACTTACGTACGTTAATGTTAAATCTCACTTGTGAAAAGTAATCCCCCGATTCCTATTTTCAACAGTCCACTCATTTGAGCAGGAAAACGCTGAACACCAGCCCGGCATCTTTGTTTTCTACCTTTCAACTGTCAGTTTAGGCTGCTCACCGGCTCCTCATCAGCACTTCAAGATGGCGGCCAAATTGCTCACGTCACAGCAACCAATGCTGCGTCTACTTATAAGATGTCTATGGTTATAACGTCATTGCAAACACGGCAATCTGTTGCGTCCACTGCAGTTTGCTACCTTATTCATACTTTTTGTCAAGTGATTTTTTTTTTTGCAGGGTTTCATGAGGTACCTATACATAACGTTACGTTAGTCAATGTATCACACACAGTAACGTAACGTTAGTCAATGTATCACACACAGTAACATTACGTTAGTCAATGTATCACACACAGTAACATTACGTTAGTCAATGTATCACACACAGTAACGTAACGTTAGTCAATGTATCACACACAGTAACGTAACGTTAGACGGCAGTCAGCAGCACCGCGTATTTTAGCCACCTACAAAAAGACAAACATAGTCAAATAAAGGTCAGTTAAAATGTATACTATATTAAGAATATGTGTACATATTGCATAGGGTCCTGACATCTAAAAAGTACAACTCTGTTCATTGTTATGTTCATATATTTGTTATGTTTTTCATGTGTACGCACACATAAACACACATACAGTATGAGATGAGATTAATGAGATAAGGTAAGAACAGGATAGAAACTGCTGTGGAACTAGTTACAATGCAATATGCCATGGAAATACAATGTTAACACTTTTGTGCAAATAAGTACAGTTGCACTTGTTTTTTTTCAAATGTGTTTATTCTGTAAAGTAATGAGTTACATGTTTAAAATGACTGGTTAATAGTGCTATTTTGAAGTGCAATGTCAGCATTATCTTTTTCCCTGCAATTTCAAATGCACTTGTTTTAATAAATAAATACAGCATTTTAAAAGCATACACAATCTGTGTAAATATATTAGTCTGTGGTTAAATGACTTGAAAGGACTCGAAACTCAAAATGCAGGACTTGGGACTTGACTTGAGACTTTCCAGTCTTGACTTTGGACTTGACTCGGACTTGCCCTGTCTTGACTCGGGACTTGACTCGAGACTTGAGGGTAAAGACTTGAGACTTACTTGTGACTTGCAAAGCAATGACTTGGTCCCACCTCTGGTAAAACCTTAATTTTTGTATTTGTAAACCTTACCAAAATAACGGATTCTGATAATACTCACGTATATAACTTATTACAGGCATTTTTAGACTTAATGCATGTTTAATTTTGGAGGTATGTTTATATAACTTTGATATGTAGTAGGACAGTTATACTTTCTTTTTGAGTTAAAAAAACTAACTTGTGTCTTTACAAACCTTACAAAATGTTTTTTTTTTCCAGTAAAACTTACAAATATACCTTTCTCCAGGCATTATTAGCCATTTAGAATGTTTGGTTTAGGAGTTATGTTTAAATAACTGTCATATTGAGTGTGTCAGCGATACTGTCATGATGAGTGAAAACTATATTTTGTATTTGCAAACCTTACAAAAACAACTGATTTTAGTAAAACTCACATGAATACAATATTACAGGCATTTGTAGACATAACGCATGTTTGGTTTTGGAGTTATGTTTATACAACTTTCATAATAAGTCTGACAGTACATCATATTGAGTAAATAACTAACTTATGTCTTTACAAACCTTACAAATTATTTGTTTCCAGTAAAACACACAGAAATACATTTCTCCAGGCATTATTAACCAATTTACATGTGATTTAGGAGTCATGTTTAATAACTGTCATTTTGAAAGTGGCAGTTATATTGTCATTATGAGTAAAACCTTAATTTTTGTATTTGTAAACCTTACCAAAATAACAGATTCTGTTAATACTCACGTATATAAAACATTACAGGCTTTTTTAGACGTAATGCATGTTTATTTTGCAGTTATGTGTAAATAACTTTCAAATTTAGTATGACAGCTATACTGTCATATTAAATTAACAAAAAACATCTTGTGTCTTTGCAAACTTTACAAAATATGATTTTTCTAGTAAAACTAACAAAGATATAAGTCTAGGCATTATTAGACATTTTTTCATGTTTGGTGTAGGAATTATGTTGAAAAACATTTGTATTGCTTTTTTCGCATTATCTCAGGATTTTAAGAATATTACTGTCGTATAGAGTAAAAAACTACTTTTTGTGTTTGCAAGCCTTAAAATATTATATGTTTCGAGTAAAACTCACAAGGATGCATTGTTTTAGGCTTTTTTTTTAGCCTTTTTGCATGTGTGGTTAGGAAATTATGTATAAATAACTGTCAAATTGAAAGCATCAGTTATCTGTCATTATGAGTAAACCCTAATTTTTGTATTTGTAAACCTTACCAAATTACGTGATTCTGGTTAAACTCACATTGATACAATATTTTAGGCATTTTTAGACATAATGCATGTTCCTTTTTGGAGTTATGTTTATATAACTTTCATATTTGGTATTACAGTTTACTGTCATTATGAATTAAAAAAAGTAACTTGGGTCTTTGCAAAACTTACAAAATATTATTTTTTTTAGTAAAACTAACAAAGATACATGTTTCCAAGCATTATTAGACATTTTTTATGTTTGTGTAGGAATTATGTTGAAAAACATTTGTATTGCTTTATTCGCATTATCTCAGGATTTTAAGAATATTACTGTCATATTGAGTAAAAAACTACTTTTTGTGTTTACAAGCCTTAAAATAGCATATGTTTCGAGTAAAAATCACAAGGATGCATTGTTTTAGGCTTTATTAGCCTTTTTGCATGTGTGGTTAGGACGTTATGTATAAATAACTGTCAAATTGAATGCATCGGTTATCTGTCATTATGAGTAAACCCTAATTTTTGTATTTGTAAACCTTACAAAATTACCTGATTCTTGTAAAACTCAAATAGATACAATTTTTTAGGCATTTTTAGACATAACGCATGTTCAGTTTTGGAGATATGTTTATATAAATTTTATATGTGGTATGACAGTTATACTGTCATTATGAATTTAAAAAAAAGTAACTTGCGTATTTGCAAAACTTACAAAAGATAATTTTTATATTAAAACTAACAAAGATACACGTCTCCAGGCATTATTAGACATGTTGCATGTTTGGTGTAGGAATTATGTTGAAAAACATTTTTATTGCTTTTTTTGCATTATCTCAGGGATTTAAGAACATTACTATCATAATGAGTAAAAAAACTACTTTTTGTGTTTGCAAGCCTTAAAATAGCATATGTTTAGAGTAAAACTCACAAGGATGTATTGTTTTAGCCTTTATTAGCCTATTTGCATGTGTGGGTTAGGAAGTTATGTTTAAATACCTGTCAAATTGAATGTAGCAGTTATACTTTCTTTATGAGAAAAACCCATTTTTTGTATTTGTAAACCTACCAAATTGCCTGATTCTGGTAAAACTAGCATAGATACAATATTACAGGCATTTTTAGGCATAATGCATTTTTCAGTTTTGGAGTTATGGTTATATAACATTCATATGGTATGACAATAATACTGTCATATTTAAATAACAAAATTAACTTGCATCGTTGAAAACCTTACAAAATATGATTTTTTTAGTTAAACTAACAAAGATACATGTCTCCAGGCATTATTAGACATTTTGCATGTTTGGTGTAGGAATTATGTTGAAAAACATTTGTATTGCTTTTTTCGCATTATTTCAGGATTTTAAGAACATTACTATCATAATGTGTAAAAAAAACTACTTTTTGTGTTTGCAAGCCTTAAAACAGCATATGTTTAGACTAAAACTCACAAGGATGCATTGTTTTAGGCTTTATTGGCCTATTTGCATGTGTTATTATGAAATTATGTTTAAATAACTGTCAAATTGAATGTAACAGCTATACTGTCATTATGAGAAAAACCCATTTTTTGTATTTGTAAACCTTACCAAATTACCTGATTCTGGTTAAACTCACATAGATACAATATAACAGGCATTTTTAGACATAATCGCATGTTCAGTTTTGGAGTTATGTTTATATAACTTTTATATTTGGTGTGACAGTAATATTGTCATATTGAATTTAAAAAAGTAACTTGTGTCTTTGCAAAACTTACAAAAGATAATTTTCTTGTGAAACTAACAAGGATACATGTTTCCAGGCATTATTAGACATGTTGCATGTTTGGTGTAGGATTTATGTTGAAAAACTTTTTTATTGCTTTTTTCGCTTTATCTCAGGATTTTAAGAACATTACTGTCATAATGAGTAAAAAACTACTTTTTGTGTTTGCAAGCCTTAAAATAGCATATGTTTAGAGTAAAACTCACAAGGATGCATTGTTTTAGGCTTTATTGGCCTATTTGCATGTGTTATTATGAAATTATGTTTAAATAACTGTCAAATTGAATGTAACAGCTATACTGTCATTATGAGAAAAACCCATTTTTTGTATTTGTAAACCTTACCAAATTACCTGATTCTGGTTAAACTCACATAGATACAAAATTACAGGCATTTTTAGACTTAATGCATCTTTAGTTTTGGAGTTATGTTTATATAACTTGTATATTTGGTATGACAGTTATACTGTCATTATGAATTTAAAAAACTAACTTGCGTCATGGCAAAACTTACAAAAGATAATTTTTCTAGTGAAACTAACAAGGATACATGTCTCCAGGCATTATTAGACAAGTTGCATGTTTGGTGTAGGAATTATGTTGAAACACATTTTTATTGTTTTTTTCGCATTATCTCAAGATTTTAAGAACATTACTGGCATATTGAGTAAAAAACTACTATGACAGTATACTGTCACATTCAATCTGACTGTTATTTAAACATAACTCCTAAACCATGCATGCAAAATGTCTAATAATGCCTGGAGAAATGTATCTTTGTAAGTTTTACTGGAAAAAAATAGTTTGTAAGGTTTGTATACACACAAGTTAGCTTTTTTTTACTCAATATGACAGTATAACTGTCATACTAAATATGAAAGTTGAATAAATATAACACCAAAACCAAACTTGCAATCCGTCTAAAAATGCCTGTAATATTGAATCTATGTGAGTTTTACCAGAATCAGGTATTTTGGTAAGGTTTACACATACAAAAATTGGGTTTTACTCATAATGACAGTATAACTGCCATATTCATAATAACAGTTATTTAAACATAACTCCTAAAACAAATATGCTAAATGGCTAATAATGCCTGGAGAAATGAATCTTTGTGAGTTTTACTAGAAAAAAATATTTTGTATGGTTTGTAAAGACAAAAGTTTTACTCAATATGATGATATAACTGTCATACTAAATATGAAAGTTATATAAACTTAATTCCAAAACCAAACTTCTAAACCAAACTTGCAATCCGTCTTACTGTAATATTGAAGCTATGTGAGTTTTACCAGAATCAGGTATTTTGGTAAGTTTTACAAATACAAAACTTGGGTTGTACTCATAATGACAGTATAACTGCAACATTTGATATGACAGTTATTTAAACATGACTCCTAAACCAAACATGATAAATGGCTAATAATACCTGGAGAAATGTATCTTTTGAGTTTTACTGAAAAAAAATAATTTGTAAGGTTTATAAAGAAACAAGTTAGTTTTTATTTTATTTAATATGATGGTATAACTGGCATACTAAATATGAAAGTTATATAAAGATAACTCCAAAACCAAAATGCATTATGTCTAAAAATGCATATAATTTTGTATCCACGTGAGTTTTACTAGAATCAGTTGGTTTTGTAAGGTTTACAAATACAAAATATTAGTTTTACTCATAATGTCAGTATACTGTCACAATCAATCTGACAAAATGGCTAATAATGCCTAGAGGAATGTATCTTTGTGAATTATACTGGAAAAAATTATTTTGTAAGGTTTGTAAAAACACAAGTTAGATTTTTTTACTCAATTTAACAGTATAGCTGTCATACTATATATGAACGTTTTATAAACATAACTCCAAAACCAAACATGCAATCCGTCTAAAAATGTCTGTAAAATTTATTATATGTGAGTTTTATCAGAATCTGGTATTTTGGTAAGGTTTACAAATACAAAAATTAGGTTTTACTCATTGTGACAGTATAATTGCCACACAATATGACAGTCATTTAAACATAACTCCTAAAAAACAAATGCAAAATGACTAATAATGCCTAAAGAAATGTATATTTGTAAATTTGACTGGAAAACAATATTTTCTAAGGTTTGTAAAGATACAAATTATTTTTTTTTACTCAATATGATGGTATAACTGTCATACTAAATATGAAAGTTATATAAACATAACTCCAAAACCAAACATACTTTATGTCTAAAAATTCCTGTAATATTGCATCTATGTAGGTTTTACCAGAATCAGGTATTTTGGTAAGGTTTACAAATACAAAAAATAGGTTTTACTCATAATGACAGTATAACTGCCACACCCAATATGACAGTTATTTAAACATAACTCTTAAAACAAACATGATAAATGGCTAATAATGCCTGGGGAAATGTATTTTTGTGAGTTTAACTGGGAAAAAAAATATTTTGTAAGGTTTGTAAAGACACAAGTTAGTTGTTTTTTTACTCATAATGACAGTATAACTGCCACATTAAAAATGACAGTTATATAAACATAACTCCAAAACCAAACTTGCAATCCGTCTAAAAATGTGTGTAATATTGAATCTATTTGATTTTTACCAGAATCAGGTATTTTGGTAAGGATTACAAATACAGAAATTAGGTTTTACTCATAATGACGGATAACTGCCACAATGACAGTTTTTTTAAACACAACCCCTAAACCAAACATTCAAAATGACTAATAATGCCTTGAGAAATGTATCTCTGTGAATTTTTCTGGAAACAAATATTGTGTAAGGTTTGTAAAAACACAAGTTAGTTTTTTTTTTTACTCAATATGACAGCAGTAAACTGTCATAGTGAGTAAAACCAATATTTTGTATTTGCAAACCTTACAAAAAAAACTGATTCTAGCAAAACTCACATGGATACAATATTACAGGCATTTTTAGATATAATGCATGTTTGGTTTTCGAGTTATGTTTATATAACTTTTACATTTAGTATGACAGTTATAATGTCATATTGAGTAAAAAAAAACTAACTTGTGTCTTTACAAACCTTACAAAATTTCCAATAAAACTTACAAAGATACATTTTTCCAGGCATTATTAGCCATTTTGCATGTGTGGTTTAGGAGTTAAAATTAAATAACTGTCAGATTGAATGTGACAGTATACTGTCATAGTGAGTAAAACCTTATTTTTGTATTTGTAAACCTTACCAAAATACCTGATTCTGGTAAAACTCACATAGATACAATATTACAGACATTTTTAGACATAATGCATGTTTGGTTGTGGAGTTAAGTTTATATAACTTTTACATTGAGTATGACAGTTTTACTGTCATATTGAGTAAAAAAAACTAACTTGTGTCTTTACAAACATTAGAAATATTTTTTTTCTTCAGTAAAACTCACAAAGATACATTTCTCCATGCATTATTAGCCATTTAGCATGTTTGGTTTAGGAGTTATAATTAAATAACTGTCATATTGAGTGTGGCAGTTATACTGACATTATAAGTAAAACCTAATTTTTGTATTTGTAAACCTTACCAAAATACCTGACTCTAGTAAAACTCACATAGATTCAATATTACAGCCATTTTATACGGATTGCATGTTTGGTTTTCGGGTTTGGTTTTGGAGTTATGTTTATATAACTTTTATTTTTAGTATGACAGTTATACCGTCATATTGAGTAAAAAAAACTAACTTGTGTTTTTGCAAACCTTACAAAATATCAATATTCTAGTAAAACTAACAAAGATACATTTCTCCAGGTTTATTAGCCATTTTTGCATGTGTCGTTTATGAGTTATGTTTAAATAACTGTCAGATTGAATGTGACAGTATACTGTCATAGTGAGTAAAGCCAATAGTTTGTATTTGAAAACCTTACAAAAACAACTGTTTCTAGTAAAACTCACATGGATACAACATTACAACTATATTATAACTCCAAAAACCATGTTTGGTTTTGGAGTTATGTTTATACAACTTTCAAATTTAGTATGACAGTTGTACTGTCTTATTGAGTAAAAAAAAAGTAACTTGTGTCATTACAAACCTTACAAAATATTTTTTTCCCAGTTAAACTCACAAAAATAAATTTCTCCATGCATTATTAGCCATTTTGCATGTGTGGTTTAGGAGTTATGTTTACATAACTGTCATATTAAATGTGGCAGTTATACTGTCATTATGAGTAAAACCTAGATTTTGTATTTGTAAACCCTACCAAAATACCTGATTCTGGTAAAACTCACATAGATACAATATTACAGGCATTTTTAGACATAATGCATGTTTGGTTTTGGAGTTATGTTTATATAACTTTCATATTTAGTATGACAGTAATGGCATTATATTGAGTAAGAAAAACTAACTTGTGTCGTTATAAACCTAAACATTTATTTTTTTCAAGTAAAACTCACAAAGATGCATTTCTCCAGGCATTATTGGCCATTAAAAAGTTATATAAACATAACTCCAAAACCAAAACTGCATTATGTCTAAAAATGCCTGTAATATTGTATCCATGTGAGTTTTACTGGAAACAGTTGTTATTGTAAGGTTTGCAAACACAAAATATTGCTTTTACTCACTATGACAGTATACTGTCACATTCAATCTGACAGTTATTTAAACATAACTCCTAAACGACACATGCAAAATGGCTAATAAACCTGGAGAAATGTATTTTTTGTTAGTTTTACTAGAATAATGATCTTTTGTAAGGTTTGCAAAGACACAAGGTAGTTTTTCTTTACTCAATATGACGGTATAACTGTCATACTAAATATGACGGGGCCAAGATAGCCTTTATTTTTTCATTATTGACAAGAAGGGCCCTTCAGTGAGACACGGCAGCAGATGACCACAACATTGGCCTCAGCACAAATTTTGCCGCGTTATGCTCTGAGATCCAGGCAGTTTTTGATCACCCCACAGATGGAGGAGACGCCGCCTCACATCCTCACTCCCTCCAGCAAGGTTCTCGGTCTGTTGCAGACTACACCCTCGAGTTCCGCACCTTGGCCGCTGACAGCGGGTGGGATAATAAGGCCTTGTTGAGCGCCTATCGTCGGGGCCTCTCCGACGAAATCAAGGACGGATTGTTGCGAGACCGCCCGGCCACCTACCATGACCTTATCCAGTTGGCCCTGCTCATGGACCAGAGGCTAAAGGAACGGGCAGCGGAACAAAGACTCGCAGCCCGCGAGAGGACCAGACGGCCGGCGTGGGAGAATCGGACCGCGTCCTATTCCCCTACTGCTCCCAGATATCGGGCTGAAGGTGCCCCCTTGGTAGACCAGTCTGGGTTTTTTCCCGCACCTTCCAGTAAGGTGGAACCCATGCAGTTGGGCAGCACTCGACTTGCCACGGAAGAACGGGAGAGGAGGTTCCGGCAGCGCCTCTGCCTCTACTGTGGTTGTGCGGGTCACATGATCCAGACCTGCCCCACACGACAAAAGATCAGGCTCACTAGTAAGGGGAGTACTAGTGAGCCATACCACCTTTCCCCAGGGTCGCAGTGACCCTGGCAGTCTCTTCCCTGCTACTTTATCTTGGGAGTCAAACGGTCTGAGGGTGGGAGCATATATGGACTCAGGTGCAGATGAGAGCTTCCTGGACCATGATTTTGCCTGTCAAGCCGGGATTGAACTTCTGCCCCTGGAGAAGTCCTTACCAGCTCAGGCCTTGGATGGACACCCCTTGGGACCTATCACCCACCGTACAGCACTGGTCACACTAACCCTGTCGGGCAACCACACGGGACAAATCAGCTTGATGACGTTTTAAGAGACATGCTCGAGAAATTTGTGGTTGTTTACCTGGACGATATTCTGATCTTCTCTCATAACAGGCAGGAACATCAGCAGCACGTCCGTCTGGTTCTACAGCGCCTCCTCGAGAACCACTTGTTCATCAAGGCAGAGAAATGTGAGTTCCATTCTTCTTCCGTAAACTTCCCGGGCCACATCATCAAAAGGGGTAACATCCGAGCAGACCCCAATAAGGTCAAGGCAGTGGAGGAGTGGCCTCAACCAACCTCTCGTACTGAACTGAGGCGATTCCTAGGCTTTGCTGGATTTTACCGTCGATTCATACTCAACTTCAGTAAGGTAGCTGCACCTCTCCACGCACTTACATCTACACTTACTAGTTTTGTTTGGAACAAGGAGGCCGACGTGGCGTTCCAGAGTCTCAAGAGGAGCTTCAGTTCCGCTCCCGTTCTCGTACACCCTGAACCGGACGTGCCGTTCACGGTTGAAGTGGATGCTTCTGACTCTGGGAATGGGGCAGTCTTGTCCCAACGTTCCAGTGGAAATAATGTGTTAATCATAATCATTTTGCATGTGTGGTTTAGGAGTTATGTTTAAATAACTGTCAGATTGAATGTGACAGTATACTGTCATAGTGAGTAAAACCTAATTTTTGTATTTGTAAACCTTAACAAAATACCTGATTCTAGTAAAACTCACATAGATTCAATATTATAGGCATTTTTAGACGGATTGCATGTTTGGTATTGGAGTTATGTTTATATAACTTTTACATTTATTATGACAGTTATACAAACATATTGAATAAAAAAACCTAACTTGTGTCTTTACAAAACTTACAAAAAAATGTTTTCCAGTAAAAATCACAAAGATACATTTCTCCAGGCATTTTTAGCCATTTTGCATGTGTGGTATAGGAGTTATGTTTAAATAACTGTCATATTGAGTGTGGCAGTTTTACTGTCATTATAAGTAAATCCTAATTTTTGTATTTGTAAACCTTACCAAAATACCCGATTCTAGTAAAACTCACATAGATTCAATATTACAGCCATTTTTATACGGATTGCATGTTTGGTTTTTGAGTTATATTTATATAACTTTCATATTTAGTATGACAGTTATACCATCATATTGAGTAAAAAAAACTAATTTATGTCTTTACAAACCTTACAAAATATTTGTTACCAGTAAAATTCACAAAGATACATTTCTCCAGGCATTATTAGTCATTTTGCATGTGTGTTTTAGGAGTTATGTTTAAATAACTGTCGTATTGAGTGTGGCAGTTATACTGTCATTATGAGTAAAACCTAATTTTTGTATTTGTAAACCTTACCAAAATACCTAATTCCGATAAAACTCACATAAATTCATTATTACAGGCATTTTTAGACATAATGCATGTTTGGTTTTGGAGTTATGTTTATATAACTTTCATATTTAGTATGACAGTTATACCATCATATTAAATAAAAAAAACTAACTTGTGTCTTTATAAACCTTACAAAACATTTTTTTCCAGTAAAACTCACAAAGATACATTTCTCCAGGCATAATTAGCCATTTACCATGTTTGGTTTAGGAGTTATGTTTAAATAACTGTCATATTGAGTGTGGCAGTTATACTGTCATTATGAGTAAAACCTATTTTTTGTATTGTAAACCTTACCAAAATACCTGATTCTGGTAAAACCCACATCGATACAATATTACAGGAATTTTTAGACATAAAGCATGTTAGGTTTTGGAGTTATGTTTATATAACTTTCATATTTAGTATGAAAGTTATACCATCATATTGAATAAAAAAAACAAACTAATTTGTATCTTTACAAACCTTACAAAATATTGTTTTACAGTAAAATTCACAAATATACCTTTCTCTAGGCATTATTAGTCATTTTGCATTTGTGTTTTAGGAGTTATGTTTAATTAACTGTCATATTGAGTGTGGCAGTTATACTGTCACTATGAGTAAAACCTAATTTTTGTTTTTGTAAACCTTACCAAAATACCTGATTCTGATAAAACTTACATATATTCAATATTACAGGCATTTTTAGACGGATTGCATATTTGGTTTTGGAGTTGTGTTTATATAACTTTCATATATAGTATGACAGCTATACTGTTAAATTGTGTAAAAAAAAAAAAACTAACTCGTGTCTTTACAAACCTTACAAAATATTTTTTCCAGTAAAACTCACAAAGATACATTCCTCAAGGCATTATTAGCCATTTTGTCAGATTGATTGTGACAGTTTACTGTCATTATGAGTAAAACTAATATTTTGTATTTGTAAACCTTACAAAAACAACTGATTCTTGTAAAACTCACATGGATACAAAATTATAGGCATTTTTAGACATCATGCATGTTTGGTGGCAGTCAATGTGGCAGTTATACTGTCATTATGAGTAAAACCTAATTTTTGTATTTGTCAACCTTACCAAAATACCTGATTCTGGTAAAGCTCACATAGATACAATATTACAGGCATTTTTAGACAAAATGCATGTTTGGTTTTGGAGTTATGTTTATATAACTTTCATATTTAGTATGACAGTTATACCATCATATTAAATAAAAAAAAAACTAACTTGTGTTATGTTTATATAACTGTCATATCAAATGTTGCAGTTTTACTGTCATTATGAGTAAAACCCAAGTTTTGTATTTGTAAAGCTTACCAAAATACCTAATTCTGGTAAAACTCACATAGATTCAATATTACAGGCAGTTTAAGACAGATTGCAAGTTTGGTTTAGGAGTTTGGTTTTGGAATTATGTTTATATAACTTTCATATTTAGTATGACAGTTATCCCATCATATTGAGTAAAAAAAACTAACTTGTGTCTTTACAAACCTTACAAAATATTTTTTTCTAGTAAAAATCACAAAGATACATTTATCCAGGCATTAGTAGCCATTTAGCATGTTTGGTTTAGGAGTTATGTTTAAATAACTGTTATTTTGAATATGGCAGTTATACTGTCATTATGAGAAAAACCCAATTTTTGCATTTGTAAACCTTACCAAAATACCTGATTCTGGTAAAACTCACATTGATTCAATATTACAGGCATTTTTAGACGGATTGCAAGTTTGCTTTTGGAGTTATGCTTATTTAACTTTCATATTTAGTACGACAGTTATACTGTCATATTGAGTAAAAAAAAAACTAACTTGTGTCTTTACAAACCTTACAAACTATTTTTTTTCCAGTAAAACTTACAAAGATACATTTCTCCAGACATTATTAGTCATTTTGCATGTGTGGTTTTGGAGTTATGTTTAAATAACAGTCAGAATGAATGTGACAGTATGCTGTCATAGTAGTTTTTTACTCAATATGCCAGTAATGTTCTTAAAATCCTGAGATAATGCAAAAAAAGCAATAAAAACATTTTTCAACATAATTCCTACACCAAACATGTAAAATGTCTAATTATGCCTGGAGACATGTATCTTTGTTAGTTTTACTAGAAAATGTATCTTTTGTAAGTTTTGCAACGACGCAAGTTAGTTGTTTTTTTTTCTTTCAATATGACAGTATAACTGTCAAACTAAATGTAAAAGTTACATAAACATAACTCCAAAAATGAACATGCATTTTGTCTAAAAATGCCTGTAATATTGTATCTATGTGAGTTTTACCAGAATCAGGTAATTTGGTAAGGTTTTCCCATAATGACAGTATAACTGCTACATTCAATCTGACAGTTATTTAAACATAACTTCCTAACCACACATGCAAATAGGTTATCAAAGCCTAAAACAATGCATCCTTGTGAGTTTTACTCGAAATATTTGCTATTTTAAGGCTTGCAAACACAAAAAGTAGTTTTTTACTCATTATGACAGTAATGTTTTTAAAATCCTGATATAATGCGAAAAAAGCAATAAAAATGTTTTTCAACATAATTCCCACACCAAACATGCAACATGTCTAATAATGCCTGAAGACATGTATCTTTGTTAATTTTACTAGAAAAATTATCTTTTGTAAGTTTTGCAAAGAGGCAAATTAGTTTTTTTAATTCAATATGACAGTATAACTGTCATACCAAATATGAAAGTTATATAAACATAACTCCAAAACTGAACATGCGATTATGTCTAAAAATGCCTGTAATATTGTATCTCTGTGAGTTTTACCAGAATCAGGTAATTTGGTAAGGTTTACAAATCCAAAAATTAGGGGTTTACTCATAATGACAGATAACTGCTACTTTCAATTTGACAGTTAATTAAACATAACTTCCTAACCACACATGCAATAGGCTAATAAAACCTAAAACAATACATTCTTGTGAGTTTTACTCGTAACATATGCTATTTTAAGGCTTGCAAACTTAAAAAAAACTTGTTTACTCATTATGACAGTAATGTTCTTAAAATCCTGAGATAATGCAAAATAAGCAATACAAATGTTTTTCATCATAATTCCTACACCAAACATGCAAAATGTCTAATAATGCCTGGAGATATGTATCCTTGTTAGTTTCATTAGAAAAATTATCGTTTGTAAGTTTTGCAAAGAGGCAAATTAGTTTTTTTAATTCAATATGACAGTATAACTGTCATACCAAATATGAAAGTTATATAAACATAACTCCAAAACTGAACATGCGTTATGTCTAAAAATGCCTGTAATATTGTATCTATGTGAGTTTTACCAGAATCAGGTAATTTGGTAAGGTTTACAAATCCAAAAATTAGGGGTTTACTCATAATGACAGATAACTGCTACATTCAATTTGACAGTTAATTAAACATAACTTCCTAACCACACATGCAATAGGCTAATAAAACCTAAAACAATACATTCTTGTGAGTTTTACTCGTAACATATGCTATTTTAAGGCTTGCAAACTTAAAAAAAACTTTTTTACTCATTATGACAGTAATGTTCTTAAAATCCTGAGATAATGCAAAATAAGCAATACAAATGTTTTTCATCATAATTCCTACACCAAACATGCAAAATGTCTAATAATGCCTGGAGACATGTATCCTTGTTAGTTTCACTAGAAAAATTATCGTTTGTAAGTTTTGCAATGACGCAAGTTAGTTTTTTTTTAATTCAATATGACAGTATAACTGTCATACCAAATATGAAAGTTTTATAAACATAACTCCAAAACTGAACATGCATTATGTCTAAAAATGCCTGTAATATTGTATCTATGTGAGTTTTACCAGAATCAGGTAATTTGGTAAGGTTTACAAATACAAAAATTGGTTTTTTTCTCATAATGACAGTATAGCTGCTACATTCAATCTGACAGTTATTTAAACATAACTTCCTAACCACACATGCAAATAGGTTATCAAAGCCTAAAACACTGCATCCTTGTGAGTTTTACTCGAAACATTTGCGATTTTAAGGCTTGCAAACACAAAAAGCAGTTTTTTACTCATTATGACAGTAATGTTCTTAAAATCCTGAGATAATGCGAAATAAGCAATAAAAATGTTTTTCAACATAATTCCTACACCAAACATGCAACATGTCTAATAATGCCTGAAGACATGTATCTTTGTTAATTTTACTAGAAAAATTATCTTTTGTAAGTTTTGCAAAGAGGCAAATTAGTTTTTTTAATTCAATATGAGAGTATAACTGTCAAACTAAATATGAAAGTTATATAAACATAACTCCAAAACTGAACATGCATTATGTCTAAAAATGTCTAAAATATTGTATCTAAGTGAGTTTTACAAGAATCAGGTAATTATGTAAGGTTTACAATTACATAAAATAGGGGTTTACTCATAATGACAGATAACTGCTACATTCAATTTGACAGTTATTTAAACATAACTTCCTAACCACACATGCAAATAGGCTAATAAAGCCTAAAACAATACATTCTTGTGAGTTTTACTCGAAACATATGCTATTTTAAGGCTTGCAAACACAAAAAAAACTTTTTTACTCATTATGACAGTAATGTTCTTAAAATACTGAGATAATGCGAAATAAGCAATACAAATGTTTTTCATCATAATTCCTACACCAAACATGCAAAATGTCTAATAATACCTGGTGACATGTATCCTTGTTGGTTTCACTAGAAAAATGATCTTTTGTAAGTTTTGCAATGACGCAAATTAGTTTTTTTTTTATTCAATACGACAGTATAACTGTCATACCAATTATAAAAGTTATATAAACATAACTCCAAAACTGAACATGCATTATGTCTAAAAATGCCTAAAATATTGTATCTATGGTAGTTTTAAAAGAATCAGGTAATTTGGTAAGGTTTACAAATACAAAAATTAGGGTTTACTCATAATGACAGACTGCTACATTCAATTTGACAGTTATTTAAACATAACTTCCTAACCACACATGCAAAAACGCTAATAAAGCCTAAAACAATGCATCCTTGTGAGTTTTACTCGAAACATATGCTTTTTTAAGGCTTGCAAACACTAAAAGTAGTTTCTTTACTCAATATGATAGTAATGTTCTTAAACTCCTGAGATAATGCAAAATAAGCAATACAAATGTTTTTTCAACATAATTCCTACACCAAACATGCAAAAAGTCTAATAATGCCTGGAGACTAGTATCCCTGTTAGTTTCACTAGAAAAATTATCTTTTGTAAGTTTTGCAAAGAAGCAAGTTAGTTTTTTTAATTCAATATGACAGTATAACTGTCATACCAATTATAAAAGTTATATAAACATAACTCCAAAACTGAACATGCATTATGTCTAAAAATGCCTAAAATATTGTATCTATGTTAGTTTTACAAGAATCAGGTAATTTGGTAAGGTTTACAATTACATAAATTAGGGTTTACTCATAATGACAGATAACTGCTACATTTAATTTGACAGTTATTTAAACATAACTTCGTAACCACACATGGAAAAAGGCTAATAAAGCCTAAAAAAAATGCATCCTTGTGAGTTTTACTTTAAACATATGCTTTTTTATGGCCTGCAAACACTAAAAGTAGTTTTTTACTCAATATGACAGTAATGTTCTTAAAAACCCGAGATAATGCGAAAAAAAGCAATAAATATGTTTTTCAACATAATTCCTACACCAAACATGCAAAATGTCTAATAATGCCTGGAGACATGTATCCTTGTTAGTTTCACTAGAAAAAATTATCTTTTGTAAGTTTTGCCAAGACGAAAGTTAGTTTTTTAAATACAATATGACAGTATAACTGTCTTACTAAATGTACAAGTTATATAAACATAACTCCAAAAGTAAAGATGCATTATGTCTAAAAATGCCTTTAATATTGAATCTATGTGAGTTTTACTAGAATCAGGTATTTTGTTAAGGTTTACAAATACAAAAAATAGGTTTTACTCATAATGACAGTATAACTGCAACACACATTATGACAGTTATTTAAATATAACTCCTAAACCTCACATGCAAAATGACTATTAATGCCTGGAGAAATGTATCTTTGTGAGTTTTACTGGAAAAAAATAGTTTGTAAAATTGTAAAGACACAAGTTAGCTTTTTTTTACTCAATATGACAGTGTAACTGTCATACTAAATATGAAAGTTGAATAAATATAACACCAAAACCAAACTTGCAATCTGTCTTAAACTGCCTGTAATATTGTATATATGTGACTTTCACTACAATCAGGTATTTTGGTATGGTAACAAATACAAAAATTAAGTTTTACTCATAATGACAGAATAACTGCAACACGCAATATGACAGTTATTTAAACATAACTCCTAAACCACACATGTTAAAAGGCTAATAATGCCTGGAGAAAGTACCTTTGTGAGTTTTACTGAAAAAAAAAATATTTTGTAAGGTTTGTAATGACACAAGTTAGTTTTTTTTTACTCCATATGACAGTATAACTGTCATACTAAATGTTAAAGTTATATAAACATAACTCCAAATCCAAACATGCATTATGTCTAAAAATGCATATAATATTGTATCTATGTGAGTTTTAGTAAAATCAGTTGTTTTTGTAAGCTTTGCTAATACAAAATTTTGGTTTTACTCACTATGACAGTATACTGTCACATTCAACTGACTGTTATTTAAACATAAATACTAAACCACAAATGCAAAATAGCTAATAATGCCTGGAGAAATGTATTTTTGTTTTTGTTTTACTGGAAAAAAAATATTTTGTAAGGTTTGTATAGACACAATTTAGTTTTTTTTACTCAATATGATGGTATAACTATCTTACTAAATATGAAAGTTATATAAACATAACTCCAAAACCAAACATGCAATCCGTCTAAAAATGCCTGTAATATTGTATCTATGTGAGTTTTACTACAATCAGGTATTTTGGTAAGGTTTACAAATACAACAATTAGGTTATACTCATAATGACAGTATAACTGCTACATGCAATATGACAGCTATTTAAATATAACTCCGAATTCTCACATGCAAAATGGCTAATAATGCCTGGAAAAAATGTATCTTTGTGAGTTTTACTGGAAAGAAAAAATATTTTGTAAGGTTTGCAAAAACACAAGTTATTTTTCTTTTTACTCAATATGACAGTATAACTGTCATACTAAATGTAAAAGTTATATAATTATAACTCCAAAACCAAACATGTATTATGTCTAAAAATGCCTGTAATATTGTATCCATGTGAGTTTTAGTAGAATCAGTTGTTTTTGTAAGGTTTGCAAATACAAAATATTGGTTTTACTCACTATGACAGTATACTGTTACATTCAATCTGACAGTTATTTAAACATAACTCCTAAACCACTTATGCAAAATGACTAATAATGCCTGGAAAAATGTATCACTGTGAATTTTAATGGAAAAAAAATATTTTGTAAGGTTTGCAAAAACACAAGTTATTTTTCTTTTTACTCAATATGACAGTATAACTGTCATACTAAATGTAAAAGTTATATAATTATAACTCCAAAACCAAACATGTATTATGTCTAAAAATGCCTGTAATATTGTATCCATGTGAGTTTTAGTAGAATCAGTTGTTTTTGTAAGGTTTGCAAATACAAAATATTGGTTTTACTCACTCTGACATTATACTGTCACATTCAATCTGACAGTTATTTAAACATAACTCCTAAACCACACATACAAAATGACTAATAATGCCTGGAGAAATGTATATTTGTGAGTTTTACTGGGAAATACATTTTGTAAGGTTTGTAAGGACACAAATTTGTTTTTTTTTACCCAATATTACTGTATAACTGTCATACTAAATATGAAAGTTATATAAACATTGCTCCAAAACCAAACATGCCTTATGTCTAAAAATACCTGTAATTTTGAATCCATGTGAGTTTTACTAGAATCAGTTGTTTTTGTAAGGATTGTAAATACAAAATATTGGTTTTACTCACTCTGACAGTATACTGTCACATTCAATCTTACAGTTATTTAAACATAACTCCTAAACCAACGCATGCAAATTGGTTGATAATGCCTGGAGATATGTATCTTTGTGAGTTTTACAGGAAACAAATATTTTGTAAGGTTTGTAAAGACACAAATTAGTTTTTTTTACTCAATATTATTGGATAACTGTCATACTAAATATGAAAGTTATTTAAACATAACTCCAAAACCAAACATGCCTTATGTCTAAAAATGCCTGTATTTTGAATCTATGTGAGTTTTACTAGAAACAGATATTTTGGTATGGTTTACAAATACAAAAATTAATTTTTACTCATAATGACAGTATAACTGCCACACGCAATATGACAGTTATTTAAACATAACTCCTAAACCAAAATGCTAAATGGCTAATAATGCCTGGAGAAAGGTATCTTTGTGAGTTTTACTGGAAAAAAAATTTTTTTGTAAGGTTTGTAAAGACACACGTTAGTTTTTTTTACTCAATATGACAGTATAACTGTCATACTTAATGTAAAAGTTTTATAAACATAACTCCAAAACCAAACATGCAATCCGTCTAAAAATGCCTGTAATATTGAATATGTGTGAGTTTTACTAGAATCAGGTATTTGGTAAGGTTTACTAATACAAATATTAGGTTTTACTCATAATGACAGTGTCATTGCCATATTCAAAATGACAGTTATTTAAACATAACTCCTAAACCAAACATGCTCAATGGCTAATAATGCCTGGAAAAATGTATCTATGTGAGTTTTACTGAAAAAATAATAATTTGTAAGGTTTATAAAGACACAAGTTAGTTTTTTTTACTCAATATGATGGTATAACTGTCATACTAATTATGAAAGTTGTATAAACATAACTCCAAAACCAAACATGCATTATATCTAAAATTGCCTGTAATGATGTATCCATGTGAGTTTTACTAGAATCAGTTGTTTTTGTAAGTTTTGCAAATACAAAATATTGGTTTTACTCACTATGACAGTATACTGCCACACTCAATATGACAGTTATTTAAACATAACTCCTAAACCACACATTCAAAATGACTAATAATGCCTGGAGAAATGTATCTCTGTAAATCTTTCAGGAAAAAAATTATTTTTTAAAGTTTGTAAAAACACAAGTTAGTTTTTTTTTACTCAATATGACAGTATAACTGTCATACTAAATATGAAAGTTATATAAACATAACTCCAAGACCAAACTTGCAATCCATCTAAAAATACCTGTAATATTGAATCAATGTGAGTTTTACCAGAATCATGTATTTTGGTAAGGTTTACAAATACAAAAATTAAGTTTTACTCATAATGACAGTATAACTGCCACATTCCAAATGACAGTTATTTAAACATAACTCCTCAACAAAACATGCTAAATGGCTAATAATGCCTGGAGAAAGGTATCTTTGTGAGTTTTAAAGAAAAAAAATGTTTTGTAAGGTTTGTGAAGACACAAGTTATTTTTTTTTTTTACTCAATTTGACAATATAACTGTCATATTAAATGTAAAAAATATATAAACCTAGCTCCAAAACCAAAAATGCATTATATCTAAAAATGCCTGTAACATTGTATCCATGTGAGTTTTACTAGAATCAGTTGTTTTTGTAAGTTTTGCTAATACAACATTTTGGTTTTACTCACTATGACAGTATATATATACATTTAATCTGCCTGTTATTTAAACACAATTTCTAAACCACAGATGCAAAATGGCTAATAAAGCCTAAAACAATGCATCCTTGTGAGTTTTACTCGAAACATATGCTTTTTTAAGGCTTGCAATTACAAAAAGTAGTTTTTTTTCTCAATATGACAGTGATGCTTTTAAAATCCTGATACAATGCGAAAAAAGCAATAAAAGAGTTTTTCAACATAATTCCTAAACCAAACATGCATTATGTCTTAAAATGCCTATAATATTGTATCCAAGTGAGTTTTAGTAGAATCATTTGTTTTTGTAAGGTTTGCAAATACAACATTATGGTTTTACTCACTATGACAGTATACTGTCACATTCAAGCTGACTGTTATTTAAACATAAAATCTAAACCACAGATGCAAAATGGCTAATAATGCCTGGAGAAATTTATTTTTGTGAGTTTTACTGGAAAAAAAATATTTTGAAAAGTTTGTTTGGACACAAGTTAGTTTTTTTTTTACTCAATATGATGGTATAACTGTCTTACTAAATTTGAAAGTTATGTAAATATAACTTAAAAACCAAACATGCAATCCGTGAATCTATGTGAGTTTTACCAGAATCAGGTATTTTGGTAAGGTTTACAAATACAAAAATTAGGTTTTACTCATAATGACAGTATAACTGCCACGTTCAAAATGACAGTTATTTAAACATAACTCCTAAACCAAACATGCTAAATGGCTAATAATGACTGGAGAAATGTATCTTTGTGAGTTTTACTGAAGAAAAAAAATGTGTAAGGTTTGTAAAGACACAAGTTAGTTGTTTTTTACTCCATATGACAGTATAACTGTCATACTAAATGTAAAATGTATATAAACATAACTCCAAAACCAAACATGCATTATATCTAAAAATGCCTGTAATATTGTATCTATGTGAGTTTTACTTCAATCAGGTATTTTGGTAAGGTTTACAAATACAAATATAAGGTTTTACTCATAATGACAGTATAACTGCAACACTCAATATGACAGTTATTTAAATATAACTCCTAAACCACACATGCAAAATGGCTAATAATGCTTGGAAAAATGTATCTTTGTGAGTTTTACTGGAGAAAAAAAAGTTGTAAGGTTTGTAAAGACACAAGTTATTTTTTTTACTCAATATGTCATTATAACTGTCATACTAAATGTAAAAGTTATATAAACATAACTCCAAAACCAAACATGCATTATATCTAAAATCGCCTGTAATATTTTATCCATGTGAGTTTTACTAGAATCAGTTGTTTTTGTAAGGTTTGCAAATACAAAATATTGGTTTTACTCACTATGACAATATACTGCTGTCATATTGAGTAAAAAAAAACCTAACTTGTGTTATAACAAACCTTACAAAATATTTTTTTCCAGAAAAATTCAAAGAGATACATTTATCCAGGCATTATTAGTCATTTTGAATGTGTGATTCAGGAGTTATGTTTAAATAACTGTCAGATTGAATGTGACAGTATACTGTCATAGTGAGTAAAACCAATATTTTGTATTTGCAAAACTTACAAAAACAACTGATTCTAGTAAAACTCACATGGATACATCATTTCAGGCATTTTTAGACATAATGCATGTTTGGTTTTGGAGTTATGTTTATATAACTTTTCCATTTAGTATGACAGTTATACTGTCTTTTTGAGTTAAAAAAAACTAACTTGTGTCTTTACAAACCTTACAAATTTTTTTTTGATTCATTTAGACAAAATGCATGTTTGTTTTTGGAGTTATGTTTATATAACTTTCATATTTAGTATGACGGTTATACCATCATATTGAGTAAAAAAAACTAACTTGTGTCTTTATAAACCTTACAAATAATTTTTTTCCTGTAAAACTCACAAAGATACATTTCTCCAGGCATTATTAGCCATTTATCATGTTTGGTTTAGGAATTATGTTTAAATACGTGTCATGTTAAATGTGGCAGTTATATTGTCATTATGAGTAAAAGCTATTTTTTGTATTTGTAAACCTTACCAAAATACCTAATTCTGGTGAAACTCATATAGATACAATAATACAGGAACATAACTCCTAAACCACACATGCAAAATGACTAATAATGCCTGGAAAAATGTATCTCTGTGAATTTTACAAAAACCTTACAAAAATATTTTGTAAGGTTTGTAAAATTACAAGTTTGTTTTTTTTTACTCAATTTGACAGTATAGCTGTCATACTAAATATGAAAGTTATATACACATAACTCCAAAACCAAACCTGCAATCTGTCTAAAAGTGCCTGTAATATTGAATCTATGTGAGTTTTACCAAAATCAGGTATTTTGGTAAGGTTTACAAATACAAAAATTAGGTTTTACTCATAATGACAGTATAACTGCCACACTCAATATGACAGTTTTTTAAACATAACTCCTAAAAAACAAATGCAAAATGACTAATAATGCCTGGAAAAATTTATCTTTGTGAATTTTAATGGAAAAAAAAATATTTTGTAAGGTTTGTAAAGACACAAATTAGTTTTTTTTTACTCAATATGATGGTATAACTGTCATACTAAATATGAAAGTTATAAAAACATAACTCCAAAACCAAACATGTTTTATGTCTAAAAATTCCTGTAATTTGTATCTATATGAGTTTCACCAGAATTAAGTATTTTGGTAAGGTTTACAAATACAAAAATTAGGTTTTACTCACTATGACAGTATACTGTCACATTCAATCTGACAGTTATGTAAACATAAATCCTAAACCACACATACAAAATGGCTAATAATGCCTGGAGAAATGTATCTTTGTGAGTTTTACTGGGAAAAATATTTTGTAAGGTTTGTAAAGACACACGTTAGTTTTTTTTACTCAATATGACATATGATATAACTGTCATACTACCTGTAAAAAATATATAAACATAACTCCAAAACCAAACTTGCAATCCGTCTAAAAATGTCTGTAATATTGAATCTATGTGAGTTTTACCAAAATGAGGTATTTTGGTAAGGTTGACAAATAAAAAAATAGGTTTTACTGATAGTGACATTATAAGTGCCACACTCAATATGACAGTTATTTAAACATAACTCATAAACGACACATGAAAATGGCTATTAAACCTGGAGAAATGTATTTTTGTTAGTTTTACTAGAGTAATGATCTTTTGTAAGGTTTGAAAAGACACAAGTTTTTTTACTCAATATGACGGTACAACTGTCAAACTAAATAAAAAAGTTATAGAAACATAACTCCAAAACCAAACTCTAAAACCAAACATGCAATCCGTTTAAAAATGCCTGTAATATTAAATATATGTGAGTTTTATCAGAATCAGGTATTTTGGTAAGGTTTACAATACCAAAATTAGGTGGGAAAATGTATCTTTGTGATTTTTACTGGCAAAAAATATTTTGTAAGGTTTGTAAAGATACAATTTTTTATTTTACTCAATATGATGGTATAACTGTCATACTAAATATGAAAGTTTTATAAACATAACTCCAAAACCAAACACGCAATTCGTAAAAAAATGGCTGTAATATTGAATCTCTGTGAGTTTTACTAGAATAAGGTATTTTGGTAAGGTTTACAAATACAAAAATTAGGTTTTACTCATAATGACAGTATAACTGCCACACTCAATAGGACGGTTATGTAAACATACTCACTATGACAGTATACTGTCACATTCGATCTGACAGTTATTTAAACATAACTCCTAAACCACACATTCAAAATGACTAATAATGCCTGGAGAAATGTATCTCTGTGAATTTTTCTGGAAACAAATAATTTGTAAGGTTTGTTATAACACAAGTTAGTTTTTTTTTTTACTCTATATGACAGCAGTATACTGTCATAGTGAGTAAAACCAATATTTTGTATTTGCAAACCTTACAAAAACAACTGGTTCTAGTAAAACTCACATGGATACAATATTACAGGCATTTTTAGATATAATGCATGTTTGGTTTTGGAGTTATGTTTATATAACTTTTACATTTATTATGACAGTTATAATGTCATATTGAGTAAAAAAAATAACTTGTGTCTTTACAAACCTTACAATTATTTTTTTTCCCAGTTAAACTCACAAAGATACATTTTTTCCAAGCATTATTAGCCATTTTGCATGTGTGGTTTAGGAGTTATTTTTAAATAACTGTCATATTGAGTGTGGCAGTTATACGGTCATTATGAGTAAACCTTACTTTTGTATTTGTAAACCTTACCAAAATACCTGATTGTAGTAAAACTCACATAGATACAATATTACAGGCATTTTTAGACATAATGCATGTTTGGTTTTGGAGTTATGTTTATATAACTTTCATATTTAGTATGACAGTTATACTGTAATATTGAGTTTAAAAAAAAAACTAACTGGTGTCTTTACAAACCTTACAAAATATTTTTTTCTTTTAAACTCACAAAGATACCTTTCTCCAGGCATTATTAGCCATTTAGCATGTTTTGTTGAGGAGTTAAGTTTAAATAACTGTCATTTTGAATGTGGCAGCTATACTGTCATTATGAGTAAAACCTAATTTTTGTACTTGTAAACC
Source organism: Nerophis lumbriciformis (assembly GCF_033978685.3). Taxonomy (NCBI): domain Eukaryota; kingdom Metazoa; phylum Chordata; class Actinopteri; order Syngnathiformes; family Syngnathidae; genus Nerophis; species Nerophis lumbriciformis. The sequence goes on along the minus strand of NC_084550.2, from coordinate 43,425,981 downwards.
TTACCAAAATACATGATTCTGGTAAAACTCACATAGATTCAATATTACAGGCATTTTTAGACGGATTGCCAGTTTGGTTTTGGAGTTATGTTTATATAACTTTCATATTTAGTATGACAGTTATACTGTCATATTGAGTAAAAAAAAAACTAACTTGTGTTTTTACAAACTTTAAAAAATATTATTTTCCAGAAAAATTCACAGAGATACATTTCTTCAGGCATTATTAGTCATTTTGAATGTGTGGTTTAGGAGTTATGTTTAAATAACTGTCAGATTGAATGTGACAGTATACTGTCACAGTGAGTAAAACCACTATTTCGTATTTGCAAAACTTACAAAAACAACTAATTCTAGTTAAAGTCACATGGATACATCATTACAGGCAATTTTAGATATAATGCATGTTTGGTTTTGGAGTTATGTTTATACAACTTTTACATTAAGTATGACAGTTATACTGTCATATTGAGTAAAACAAAACTAACTTGTGTCTTTACAAACCATAAAAAATATTTTTTTTCCAGTAAAACTCACAAAGATACCTTTCTCCAGGCATTATTAGCCATTTAGCAAGTTTGGTTTAGGAGTTATGTTTAAATATTTGTCATTTTGAATGTGGCAGTTATACTGTCATTATGAGTAAAACCTAATTGTTAAAACCTTACCAAAATACCTGTTTCTAGTAAAACTCACATAGATTTAACATTACATGCATTTTTAGACAGACTGCATGTTTGGTTTTGAAGTTATGTTTATATAACTTTCATATTTAGTATGACAGTTATACAATCATATTGAGTAAAAAAAAATAATTTGTGTCTTTACAAACCTTACAAAATATTTGTTTCCAGTAAAACTCACAAAGATACATTTCCCCAGGCATTATTATCCATTTAGTTTGTTTGGTTTAGGAGTTATGTTTAAAAAACTGTAAAATTGAATGTAGCAGTTATACTGTCATTATGAGAAAAACCTAATTTTTGTATTTGTAAACCTTACCAAATTACCTGATTCTGGGAAAACTCACATAGATACAATATTACAGGCTTTTTTAGACATAATGCATCTTTACTTTTGGAGTTATGTTTATATAACTTTTACATTTAGTATGACAGTTATACTGTCATATTGTATTAAAAAAAACTAACTTGCATCATAGCAAAACTTACAAAATATATTTTTTTCTAGTGAAACTAACAAGGATACATGTATCCAGGCATTATTAGACATGTTGCATGTTTGGTGTAGGAATTATGATGAAAAAAATTTGTATTGCTTATTTCGCATTATCTCAGGATTTTAAGAACATTACTGTCATAATGAGTAAAACACTACTTTTTGTGTTTGCAAGCCTTAAAATAGCATATATTTCGAGTAAAACTCACAAGGATGCATTGTTTTAGGCTTTATTAGTCTATTTTGCATGTGTGGTTAGGAAGTTATGTTTAAATAACTGTAAAATTGAATGTAGCAGTTATACTGTCATTATGAGTAAACCCATAATTTATGTAATTGTACACCTTACCAAATTAACTGATTCTTGTTAAACTCACATAGATACAATATTACAGGCATTTTTAGACATAATGCATGTTCAGTTTTGGAGTTATGTTTATATAACTTTCATATTTGATATGACAGTTATACTGTCATATTGAATTAAAAAAAGTAACTTGCCTCTTTGCAAAACTTACAAAAGATAATTTTTCTAGTAAAACTCACAAAGATACATGTCTTCAGGCATTATTAGACATGTTGCATGTTTGGTGTAGGAATTATGTTGAAAAACATTTTTATTGCTTATTTCGCATTATCTCAGGATTTTAAGAACATTACTGTCATAATGAGTAAAAAACTACTTTTTGTGTTTTCAAGCCTTAAAATAGCATATGTTTTGAGTAAAACTCACAAGGATACATTGTTTTAGGCTTTATTAACCTATTTGCATGTGTGGTTAGGAAGTTATGTTTAAATAACAGTCAAATTGAATGTAGCAGTTATACTGTCATTATAAAAAAAAAAACCCATCCATCCATCCATCCATCTTCTTCCGCTTATCCGAGGTCGGTTCGCGGGGGCAGCAGCCTAAGCAGAGAAGCCCAGACTTCCCTCTCCCCAGCCACTTCGTCCAGCTCCTTCCGGGGGATCCCGAGGCGTTCCCAGGCCAGCCGGGAGACATAGTCTTCCCAACGTGTCCTGGGTCTTCCTCGTGGCCTCCTACCAGTCGGACGTGCCCTAAACACCACCTGCTCGGGTGGCATCCTGACCAGATGCCCGAACCACCTCATCTAGCTCCTCTCGATGTGGAGGAGCAGCGGCTTTACTTTGAGCTCCCCCCGGATGACAGAGCTTCTCACCCATCTCTAAGGGAGAGCCCCGCCACCCGGCGGAGGAAACTCATTTTGGCCGATTTTACTCGTGATCTTGTCCTTTCGGTCATAACCCAAAGCTCATGACCATAGATCCACTCTTCCCTCACTCGTGAACAAGACTCCGAGGTACTTGTGTGGTTAGGAAGTTATGTTTAAACAACAGTCAAATTGAATGTAGCAGTTATACTGTCATTATAAAAAAAAGAAACATCCATTCATCCATCCATCTTCTTCCGCTTATCCGAGGTCGGTTCGCGGGGGCAGCAGCCTAAGCAGAGAAGCCCAGACTTCTCTCTCCCCAGCCACTTCGTCCAGCTCCTTCCGGGGGATCCCGAGGCGTTCCCAGGCCAGCCGGGAGACATAGTCTTCCCAACGTGTCCTGGGTCTTCCTCGTGGCCTCCTACCAGTCGGACGTGCCCTAAACACCACCTGCTCGGGTGGCATCCTGACCAGATGCCCGAACCACCTCATCTAGCTCCTCTCGATGTGGAGGAGCAGCGGCTTTACTTTGAGCTCCCCCCGGATGACAGAGCTTCTCACCCTATCTCTAAGGGAGAGCCCCGCCACCCGGCGGAGGAAACTCATTTTGGCCGCTTGTACTCGTGATCTTGTCCTTTCGGTCATAACCCAAAGCTCATGACCATAGATCCACTCTTCCCTCACTTGTGAACAAGACTCCGAGGTACTTGAACTCCTCCACTTGGGGCAAGATCTCCTCCCCAACCCGGAGATGGCACTCCACCCTTTTCCGGGCGAGAACCATGGACTCGGACTTGGAGGTGCTGATTCTCATCCCAGTCGCTTCACACTCAGCTGTGAACCGATCCAGTGAGAGCTGAAGATCCTGGCCAGATGAAGCCATCAGGACCACATCATCTGCAAAAAGCAGAGACCTAATCCTGCAGCCACCAAACCGGATCCCCTCAACGCCTTGACTGCGCCTAGAAATTCTGTTCATAAAAGTTATGAACAGAAGCGGTGACAAAGGGCAGCCTTGGCGGAGTCCAACCCTCACCGGAAACGTGTCCGACTTACTGCCGGCAATGCGAACCAAGCTCCGACACTGATCATACAGGGAGCGGACCGCCACAATCAGACAGTCCGAAACCCCATACTCTCTGAGCACTCCCCACAGGACTTCCCGAGGGACACGGTCGAATGCCTTCTCCAAGTCCACAAACCACATGTAGACTGGTTGGGCAAACTCCCATGCACCCTCAAGGACCCTGCCGAGAGTAGAGAGCTGGTCCACAGTTCCACGACCAGGACGGAAACCACACTGTTCCTCCTGAATCCGAGGTTCGACTATCCGGCGTAGCCTCCTCTCCAGTACACCTGAATAGACCTTACCGGGAAGGCTGAGGAGTGTGATCCCACGATAGTTAGAACACACCCTCCGGTTCCCCTTTTTAAAGAGAGGAACCACCACCCCGGTCTGCCAATCCAGAGGTACTTCCCCCGATGTCCACGCGATGCTGCAGAGTCTTGTCAACCAAGACAGCCCCACAGCATCCAGAGCCTTAAGGAACTCCGGGCGGATCTCATCCACCGAGGAGCTTTTTAACTACCTCAGCAACCTCAGCCCCAGAAATAGGAGAGCCCACCACAGATTCCCCAGGCACTGCTTCCTCATAGGAAGACGTGTTGGTGGGATTGAGGAGGTCTTCGAAGTATTCCCTCCACCGATCTACAACTTCCGCAGTCGAGGTCAGCAGAACACCATCCGCACCATACACGGTGTTGATAGTGCACTGCTTCCCCTTCCTGAGGCGGCGGATGGTGGTCCAGAATCGCTTCGAAGCCGTCCGGAAGTCGTTTTCCATGGCTTCCCCGAACTCCTCCCATGTCCGAGTTTTTGCCTCCGCGACCGCTGAAGCCGCACACCGCTTGGCCTGTCGGTACCTGTCCGCTGCCTCAGGAGTCCCATGAGCCAAAAGAACCCGATAGGACTCCTTCTTCAGCTTGACGGCATCCCTCACCGCCGGTGTCCACCAACGGGTTCTAGGATTACCGCCACGACAGGCACCAACTACCTTGCGGCCACAGCTCCAATCAGCCGCCTCGACAATAGAGGGGCGGATCTTGGTCCACTCGGACTCAATGTCCAGCACCTCCCTCGTGACATGTTTAAAGTCCTTCCGGAGGTAGGAATTGAAACTCTTTCTGACAGGAGACTCTGCCAGACGTTCCCAGCAAACCCTCACAATGCGTTTGGGCCTGCCAGGTCTGTCCGGCATCCTCCCCCACCATCGCAGCCAACTCACCACCAGGTGGTGATCGGTAGAAAGCTCCGCCCCTCTCTTCACCCGAGTGTCCAAAACATGAGGCCGCAAATTCGATGACACAACTACAAAGTCGATCATAGAACTGCGGCCTAGGGTGTCCTGGTGCCAAGTGCACATATGGACACCCTTATGCTTGAACATGGTGTTCGTTATGGACAATCCGTGACGGGCACAAAAGTCCAACAACAAAACACCACTTGGGTTCAGATCCGGGCGGCCATTCTTCCCAATCACGCCTCTCCAGGTTTCACTATCGTTGCCAATATGAGCGTTGAAGTCCCCCAGTAGAACGAGGGAATCACCCGGGGGAGCACTCTCAAGTACTCCCTCGAGTGAATCCAAAAAGGGTGGGTACTCTGAGCTGCTGTTTGGCGCGTAAGCGCAAACAACAGTCAGGACCCGTCCCCCCACCCGAAGGCGGAGGGAAGCTACCCTCTCGTCCACCGGGTTGAACTCCAACATGCAGGCTCTGAGCCGGGGGACAACAAGAATTGCCACCCCAGCCCGTCGCCTCTCACTGCTGGCAACGCCAGAGTAGAAGAGAGTCCAGCCCCTCTCGAGAGAACTGGTTCCAGAGCCCTTGCTGTGCGTCGAGGTGAGTCCGACTATATCCAACCGGAAATACTCTACATCGCGCACTAGCTCAGGCTCCTTCCCCCCCAGCGAGGTGACGTTCCACGTCCCAAGAGCTAGCTTCTGTAGCCGAGGATCGGACCGCCAAGTGCCCTGCCTTCGGCTACCGCCCAGCTCACATTGCACCCGACCTCTATGGCCCCTGCTATGGGTGGTGAGCCAATTGGAGGGGGGACCCACGTTGCCTCTTCGGGCTGTGCCCGGCCGGGCCCCATGGGGACAGGCCCGGCCACCAGGCGCTCGCCATCGTGCCCCAACTCCGGGCCTGGCTCCGGAGGGGGGCCCCGGTGACCCGCGTCCGGGCGAGGGAAATCTGAGTCTCGGTTCTTGCATTTCCATAGAAGTCTTCGAGCTGCTCTTTGTCTGATCCCTAGTACTGTCATATTGAGTAAAAAAAAACTAACTTGTGTCTTTACAAACCTTACAAACTATTTTTTTTACCAGTAAAACTCACAAAGATACATTTCTCCAGCCATTATTAGCCATTTTGCATGTGTGGTTTAGGAGTTATGTTTAAATAACTGTCAGATTGAATGTGTGAGTAAAACCAAAATTTAGTATTTGCAAACCTTACAAAAACAACTGATTCTAGTAAAACTCACATAAATTCAATATTACTGGCATTTTTAGACGGATTGCATGTTTGGTTTTGGAGTTATGTTTATATAACTTTTACATTTAGTATGACAGTTACACTGTCATATTGAGCAAACAAAATAACTTGTGTCTGTACAAACCTTACAAAATATTTGTTTTTCCAGTTAAACTCACAAAGATACCTTCCTCCAGGAAGTATTAGCCATTTAGCATGTTTAGTTTAGGAGTTATGTTTAAATAACTGTAATTTTGAATGTGACAGTTAAACTGTCATTATGAGTAAAACCTACTTTTTGTATTTGTAAACCTTACCAAAATACCTGATTCTGGTCAAACTCACATAGATTTAATATTACAGGCATTTTTAGACAAAATGCATGTTTGGTTTTGGAGTTATGTTTATATAACTGTCATTTTGAATGTGGCAGTTATACTGTATGAGTAAAAAAAACAAAAACTTGTGTCTTTATAAACCTTAAAAAAAATGTTTTCCAGTAAAACTCACATATATACATTTTTCCAGGCATTATTAGCCATTGAGCATGTTTGGTTTAGGAGTTATGTTTAAATAACTGTCATTTTGAAAATGGCAATGACACTGTCATTATGAGTAAAACCTAATTTTTGTATTAGTAAACCTTACCAAATACCTGATTCTAGTAAAACTCACACATATTCAATGTTACAGGCATTTTTAGACGGATTGCAAATTTGGATTTGGAGTTATGTTTATATAACTTTTACATTTAGTATGACAGTTATACTGTCATATTGAGTAAAATAGTAACTTGTGTCTTTACAAACCTTAAAACATATTTTTTCCAGTAAAACTCACAAAGATACATTTCTCCAGGCATTGCTAGCCATTTTGAATGTGTGGTTTAGGAGTTATGTTTAAATAACTGTCGGATTGAATGTGACAGTATACTGTCATAGTGAGTATAACCAATATTTTGTATTTGCAAAACTTACAAAAACAATTGATTCTAGTAAAACTCACATGGATACATCATACAGGCATTTTTAGACATAATGCATGTTTGGTTTTGAAGTTATGTTTATATAACTTTTACATTCAGAATGACAGTTATACTGTCATATGGAGTAAAAAAACTAACTTGTGTCTTTACAAACCTTACAAAATATTTTTTTTTACAGTAAAACTCACAAAGATACATTTCTCCAGGCATTATTAGCCATTTAGCATGTGTGGTTTAGGAGTTATGTTTAAATAACTGTCATATTGCGTGTGGCAGTTATTCTGTCATTATGAGTAAAACTTAATTTTTGTATTTGTTACCTAACCGAAATACCTGATTGTAGTGAAACTCACATAGATACAATATTACAGGCATTTTTATACATAATGCATGTTTGGTTTTGGAGTTATGTTTATATAACTTTTACATTTAGTATGACAGTTATACTGTCATATTGAGTAAAAAAAAAACTAACTTGTGTCTTTACAAACCTTACAAAATATTTTTTTTCCAGTAAAACTCACAAAGATACCTTTCTCAAGGCATAATTAGCCATTTAGCATGTTTTGTTGAGGAGTTATGTTTAAATAACTGTCATTTTGACTGTGGCAGATATACTGTCATTATGAGTAAAACCTGATTTTTGTATTTGTAAACCTTACCAAAATACCTGATTCGGGTAAAACTCACATAGATTCAATAGTACAGGCATTTTAGACGGATTGCAAGTTTGGTCTTGGATTTATGTTTATATAACTTTCATATTTAGTATGACAGTTATACTGTCATATTAAGTAAAAAAAAAAACTAACTTGTGTTTTTACAAACCTTACAAAATATTTTTTTCCAGAAAAATTCACAGAGATATATTTCTCGAGGCATTATTAGTCATTTTGAATTTGTGGTTTAGGAGTTATGTTTAAATAACTGTCAGATTGAATGTTACAGTGTACTGTCATAGTGAGTAAAACCAATATTTTGTATTTGCAAAACTTACAAAAACAACTGATTCTAGTAAAACTCACATAGATATATTATTGCAGCATTTTTAGACATAATGCATGTTTGGTTTTGGAGTTATGTTTATATAACTTTGACATTTAGTATGACAAAGAGCAGCTCGAAGACCTCTATGAAGAACACTAACAAAGGACCCAGATTTCCCTCGCCCGGACGCGGGTCACCGCGGCCCCCCTCTGGAGCCAGGCCCGGAGGTGGGGCCCAGAGGTGCGGCACGATGGCGAGCGCCTGGTGGCCGGGCCTGTCCCCATGGGGCCCGGCCGGGCACAGCCCGAAGAGGCAACGTGGGTCCCCCCTCCAATGGGCTCACCACCCATAGCAGGGGCCATAGAGGTCGGGTGCAGTGTGAGCTGGGCGGAAGCCGAGGGCAGGGCACTTGGCGGTCCGATCCTCGGCTACATAAGCTGGCTCTTGGGACGTGGAACGTCACCTCGCTGGGGGGGAAGGAGCCTGAGCTAGTGCGTGAGGTGGAGAAGTTCCGGCTAGATATAGTCGGACTCACCTCGACGCACAGCAAGGGCTCTGGAACCAGTTCTCTTGAGAGGGGCTGGACTCTCTTCCACTCTGGCGTTGCCGGCAGTGAGAGGCGACGGGCTGGGGTGGCAATTCTTGTTGCCCCTCGGCTCAAAGCCTGCACGTTGGAGTTCAACCCGGTGGACGAGAGGATAGCTTCCCTCCGCCTTCGGGTGTGGGGACGGGTCCTGACTGTTGTTTGCGTTTACGCGCCAAACGGCATCTCAGAGTACCCACCCTTTTTGGATTCACTCGAGGATGTACTGGAGAGTGCTCCCCCGGGTGATTCCCTCGTTCTACTGGGGGACTTCAACGCTCATGTTGGCAGCGACAGTGAAACCTGGAGAGGTGTGATTGGGAAGAATGGCCGCCCGGATCTGAACCTGAGTGGTGTTCTGTTATTGGACTTTTGTGCTCGTCACAGATTGTCGATAACAAACACCAGGGTGTCCATATGTGCACTTGGCACCAGGACACCCTAGGCCGCAGTTCCATGATCGACTTTGTAGTTGTGTCATCGGATTTGCGGTCTCATGTTTTGGACACTCGGGTGAAGAGAGGGGCGGAGCTTTCTACCGATCACCACCTGGTGGTGAGTTGGCTGCGATGGTAGGGGAGGATGCCGGACAGACCTGGCAGGCCCAAATGCATTGTGAGGGTTTGCTGGGAACGCCTGGCAGAGTCTCCTGTCAGAGAGAGTTTCAATTCCCACCTCCGGAAGAACTTTGAAAATGTCACGAGGGAGGCACTGGACATTGAGTCCAAGTGGACGATGTTCCGTGCCTCTGTTGTCGAGGCGGCCGATTGGAGCTGTGGCCGCAAGGTGGTTGGTGCCTGTCGTGGCGGTAATCCAACAACCCGTTGGTGGACGCCGGCGGTGAGGGATGCCGTCAGGCTGAAGAAGGAGTCCTATCGGGTTCTTTTGGCTCATTGGACTCCTGAGGCAGCAGACAGGTACCGACAGGCCAAGCGGTGTGCGGCTTCAGCGGTCGCGGAGGCAAAAACTCGGACATGGGAGGAGTTCGGCGAGGCCATGGAAAAAGACTTCCGGACGGCTTCGAAGCAATTCTGGACCACCATCCGCCGCCTCAGGAAGGGGTAGCAGTGCAGTGTCAACACCGTGTATGGTGGGGATGGTGCTCTGCTGACCTCGACTGCGGATGTTGTGGATCGGTGGAGAGAATACTTCGAAGACCTCCTCAATCCTACCAGCACGTCTTCCTATGAGGAAGCAGGGCCTGGGGAATCTGTGGTGGGCTCTCCTATTTCTGGGGCTGAGGTTGCCGAGGTAGTTAAAAAGCTCCTCAGTGGCAAGGCCCCGAGGGTGGATGAGATCCGCCCGGAGTTCCTTAAGGCTCTGGATGTTGTGGGGCTGTCTTGGTTGACAAGACTCTGCAGCATCGCGTGGACATCGGGGGCGGTACCTCTGGATTGGCAGACCGGGGTGGTGGTTCCTCTCTTTAAGAAGGGGAACCGGAGGGTGTGTTCCAACTATCGTGGGATCACACTCCTCAGCCTTCCCGGTAAGGTCTATTCAGGTGTACTGGAGAGGAGGCTACGCCGGATAGTCGAACCTCGGATTCAGGAGGAATAGTGTGGTTTTCGTCCTGGTCGTGGAACTGTGGACCAGCTCTATACTCTCGGCAGGGTCCTTGAGGGTGCATGGGAGTTTGCCCAACCAGTCTACATGTGCTTTGTGGACTTGGAGAAGGCATTCGACCGTCCTGTGGGGAGTGCTCAGAGAGTATGGGGTAACGGACTGTCTTATTGTGGCAGTTCGCTCCCTGTATAACCAGTGTCAGAGCTTGGTCCGCATTGCCGGCAGTAAGTCGGACACGTTTCCAGTGAGGGTTGGACTCCGCCAAGGCTGCCCTTTGTCACCGATTCTGTTCATAACCTTTATGGACAGAATTTCTAGGCGCAGTCAGGGCGTTGAGGGTATCTGGTTTGGTGGCTGCAGGATTAGGTCTCTGCTATTTGCAGATGATGTGGTCCTGATGGCTTCCTCTGGCCAAGATCTTCAGCTCTCACTGGATCGGTTCGCAGCCAAGTGTGAAGCGACTGGAATGGGAATCAGCACCTCCAAGTCCGAGTCCATGGTTCTCTCCCGGAAAAGGGTGGAGTGCCCCAAGTGGAGGAGTTCAAGTACCTCGGAGTCTTGTTCACGAGTGGGGGAAGAGTGGATCGTGAGATCGACAGGCGGATCGGTGCGGCGTCTTCAGTAATGCGGACGCTGTATCGATCCGTTGTGGTGAAGAAGGAGCTGAGCCGGAAGGCAAAGCTCTCGATTTACCGGTCGATCTACGTTCCCATCCTCACCTATGGTCATGAGCTTTGGGTCATGACCGAAACGACAAGATCACGGGTACAAGCGGCCAAAATGAGTTTCCTCCACCGAGTGGCGGGGCTCTCCCTAGAGATAGGGTGAGAAGCTCTGTCAATCGGGGGGAGCTCAAAGTAAAGCCGCTGCTCCTCCACATCGAGAGGAGCCAGATGAGGTGGTTCGGGCATCTGGTCAGGATGCCACCCGAACGCCTCCCTAGGAAGGTAGGAGGCCACGGGGAAGACCCAGGACACGCTGGGAAGACTATCTCTCCCGGCTGGCCTGGGAACGCCTCGGGATCCCCCGGGAGGAGCTGGACGAAGTGGCTTGGGAGAGGAAAGTCTGGGCTTCCCTGCTTAAGCTGCTGCCCCCGCGACCCGACCTCGGATAAGCGGAAGAAGATGGATGGATGGATGGATGGATTTAGTATGACAGTTATACTGTCTTTTTGAGTTAAAAAAAACTAACTTGTGTCTTTGCAAACCGACAAAATGTTGTTTTTTTTCAGTAAAACTCACAAAGATACCTTTCTACAGGCATTATTAGCCATTTAGCATGTTTGGTTTAGGAACTGTGTTTAAAAAACTGTCATTTGGAATGTGGCAGTTATACTGTCATTATGAGTAAAACCTAATTTTTGTATTTGCAAACCTTACCAAAATACCTGTTTCTAGTAAAACTCACATAGATTTAATATTACATGCATTTTTAGACTGACTGCATGTTTGGTTTTGAAGTTATGTTTATATAACTTTCATATTTAGTATGACAGTTATACAATCATATTGAGTAAAAAAAATAATTTGTGTCCTTACAAACCTTACAAAATATTTGTTTCCAGTAAAACTCACAAAGATACATTTCCCCAGGCATTATCCATTTAGTATGTTTGGTTTAGGAGTTATGTTTAAAAAACTGTCAAATTGAATGTAGCGGTTATACTGTCATTATGAGAAAAACCTAATTTTTGTATTTAAACCTTACCAAATTACCTGATTCTGCTAAAACTCACATAGATACAATATTACAGGCTTTTTTTAGACATAATGCATCTTTACTGTTGGAGTTATGTTTATATAACTTTTACATTTAGTATGACAGTTATACTGTCATATTGTATTAAAAAAAACTAACTTGCGTCATAGCAAAACTTACAAAATATATTTTTTCTAGTGAAACTAACAAGGATACATGTCTCCGGGCATTATTAGATATGTTGCATGTTTTTTGTAGGATATATGTTGAAAAACATATTTATTGCTTTGTTTCGCATTATCTCGGGTTTTTAAGAACATTACTGTCATATTGAGTAAAAAACTACTTTTAGTGTTTGCAAGCCATTAAAAAGCATATATTTAAAAACTCACAAGGATGCATTGTTTTAGGCTTTATTAGCCTTTTGCATGTGTGGTTAGGAAGTTATGTTTAAATAACTGTCAAATTGAATGTAGCAGTTATCTGTCATTATGAGTAAACCCTAATTTATGTAGTTGTAAACCTTACCAAATTACTTTATTCTTGTAAAACTCACATAGATACAATATTTTAGGCATTTTTAGACATAATGCATGTTCAGTTTTGGAGTTATGTTTATATAACTTTTATAGTTGGTATGACAGTTATACTGTCATATTGAATTAAAAAAACTAACTTGCCTCTTTAGGAAATATGTTGGAAAACATTTTTATTGCTTATTTCGCATTATTTCAGGATTTTAAGAACATTACTGTCATAATGAGTAAAAAACTACTTTTTGTGTTTCCAAGCCTAAAAATAGCAAATGTTTCGAGGAAAACTCACAAGGATGCATTGTTTTAGGCTTTATTAACCTATTTGCATGTGTGGTTAGGAAGTATGTTTAAATAACAGTCAAATTGAATGTAGCAGTTATACTGTCATATTGAATTAAAAAAACTAACTTGCCTCTCTGCAAAACTTACAAAAGATAATTTTTCTAGTAAAACTAACAAAGATACATGTCTTCAGGCATTATTAGACATGTTGCATATTTGGTGTAGGAATTATGTTGAAAAACATTTGTATTGCTTATTTCGCATTATCTCAGGATTTTAAGAACATTACTGTCATAATGAGTAAAAAACTCCTTTAGTGTTTGCAAGCCTTAAAATAGTATATGTTTCGAGTAAAACTCAGAGGGATGCATTGTTTTAGGCTTTATTAACCTTTTTGCATGTTAGGAAGTTATAATCAAATAACAGTCAAATTGAATGTAGCAGTTATACTGTCATTATGAAAAAAAAACAATTTTTGTATTTGTAAACCTTACCAAATTACCTGATTCTGGTAAAACTCACATATATACAATATTACAGGCATTTTTAGACATAATGCATGTTCAGTTTTGGAGTTATGTTTATATAACTTTCATATTTGGTATGACAGTTATACTGTCATATTGGGAAAAAAAACTAACTTGCGTCTTTGTAAAACTTACAAAAGATAATTTTTCTAGTATAACTAACAAAGATACATGTATCCAGGCATTATTAAGTTTGCATGTTATTAAGTGTTGCATGTTTGGTGTAGGAATTATGTTGAAAAACATTTTTATTGCTTATTTCGCATTATCTCAGGATTTTAAGAACATTACTGTCATAATGAGTAAAAAACTACTTTTTGTGTTTGCAAGCCTTAAAATAGCATATGTGTCGAGTAAAACTCACCAGGATGCATTGTTTTAGGCTTTATAAACCTATTTGCATGTGTTTAGGAAGTTATGTTTAAATAACAGTCAAATTGAATGTAGCATTATACTGTCATTATGAAAAAAAACAATTTTTGTATTTGTAAACCTTACCAAATTACCTGATTCTGGTAAAACTCACATAGATACAATATTACAGGCATTTTTAGACATAATGCATGTTCAGTTTTGGAGTTATGTTTATTTAACTTTTACATTTAGTATGACAGTTATACTGTCATATTGAATTTAAAAAAACTAACTTGCGTCATTGCAAAACTTACAAAGATCATTTTTCTAGTGAAACTAACAAGGATACATGTATCCAGGCATTATTAGACATGTTGCATGTTTGGTGTAGGAATTATGATGAAAAATATTTGTATTGCTTATTTCGCATTATCTCAGGATTTTAAGAACATTATCAAATCAAATCAAATCAACTTTATTTATAAACTGTCATAGTGAGTGAAAAACTACTTTTTGTTTTTGCAAGCCTTAAAATAGCATATGTTCCGACTAAAACTCACAAGGATGCATTGTTTTAGGCTTTATTAGCCTATTTTGCATGTGTGGTTAGGAAGTTATGTTTAAATAACTGTCAAATTGAATGTAGCAGTTATCTGTCATTATGAGAAACCCCTAATTTATGTAATTGTACACCTTACCAAATTACCTGATTCATGTAAAACTCACATAGATACAATATTTTAGGCATTTTTAGACATAATACATGTTCAGTTTTGGAGTTATGTTTATATAACTTGCATATTTGGTATGACATATTGAATTAAAAAAACTAACTTGCCTCTTTGCAAAACTTACAAAAGATATTTTTTCTAGTAAAACTAACAAAGATACATGTCTTCAGGCATTATTAGACATGTTGCATGTTTGGTCTAGGAATTTGGGGCGGCATGGCGTAGTGCGTAGAGCAACCGTGCCAGAAACCTGAGGGTTGTAGGTTCGCTCCCCGCCTCTTACCATCCAAAAATCGCTGCCGTTGTGTCCTTGGGCGGGACACTTCACCCTTTGCCCCCGGTGCCACTCACACCGGTGAATTGAATGATGAATGATAGGTGGTGGTCGGAGGGGCCGTTGGCGCAAATTGCAGCCACGCTTCCGTCAGTCTACCCCAGGGCAGCTGTGGCTATGAAAGTAGCTTACCACCACCAGGTGTGATTGATTGATGGGTTCTACATGTAAAGCGACTTTGGGTACTTAGAAAAGCGCTATATAAATCCCAGTTATTATTATTATTATGTTGAAAAACATTTTCATTGCTTATTTCGCATTATCTCAGGATTTTAAGAACATTACTGTCATGATGAGTAAAAAACTACTTTTTGTGTTTGCAAGCCTTAAAATAGCATATGTTTGGAGTAAAACTCACCAGGATGCATTGTTTTAGGCTTTATTAACCTATTTGCATGTGTGGTAGGAAGTTATGTTTAAATAACAGTCAAATTGAATGTAGCATTATACTGTCATTAAGAAGAAAAAAAATGTGTGTATTTGTAAACCTTACCAAATTACCTGATTCTGGTAAAACTCACACAGATACAATATTACAGGCATTTTTAGACATAATGCATATTCCGTTTTGGAGTTATGTTTATTTAACTTTTACATTTAGTATGACAGTTATACTGTCATATTGAATAAAAAAAAACTAACTTGTGTCATTGCAAAACTTACAAAAGATAATTTTTCTAGTGAAACTAACAAGGATACATGTATCCAGGCATTACTAGACATGTTGCATGTTTGGTGTAGGAATTATGATGAAAAACATTTTTATTGCTTATTTCGCATTATCTCAGGATTTTAAGAACATTACTGTCATAATGAGTAAAAAACTACTTTTTGTTTTTGCAAGCCTTAAAATAGCATATGTTTCGAGTAAAACTCACAAGGATGCATTGTTTTAGGCTTTATTAGCCTATTTTGCATGTGTGGTTAGGAAGTTATGTTTAAATAACTGTCAAACTGAATGTAGCAATTATCTGTCATTATGAGTAAACCCCTAATTTATGTAAGTGTACACCTTACCAAATTAACTGATTCTTGTAAAACTCACATAGATACAATATTTTAGGCATTTTTAGACATAATGCATGTTCATTTTTGGAGTTATGTTTATATAACTTTCATATTTGGTATGACAGTTATACTGTCATATTGAATTAAAAAAAACTACTTTGCCTCTTTGCAAAACTTACAAAATATATTTTTTCTAGTAAAACTAACAAAGATACATGTCTTCAGGCATTATTAGACATGTTGCATGTTTGGTGTAGGAATGATGTTGAAAAACATTTTTATTGCTTATTTCGCATTATCTCAGGATTTTAAGAACATTACTGTCATAATGAGTAAAAAACTACTTTTTGTGTTTGCAAGCTTTAAAATAGCAAATGTTTCGAGTGAAACTCACAAGGATACATTGTTTTAGGCTTTATTAACCTATTTGCATGTTAGAAAGTTATATTTAAATAACAGTCAAATTGAATGTAGCAGTTATACTGTCATTATGAAAAAAAAAACAATTTTTGTATTTGTAAACCTTACCAAATTACCTGATTCTGGTAAAACCCCCATATATACAATATTACAGGCATTTTTAGACATAATGCATGTTCAGTTTTGGAGTTATGTTTATATAACTTTAATATTTGGTATGACAGTTATACTGTCATATTGAAGAAGAAAAAACTAACTTGCGTCTTTGTAAAACTTACAAAAGATAATTTTCTAGTAAAACTAACAAACATACATGTCTTCAGGCATTATTAGACATGTTGCATGTTTGGTGTAGGAATTATAGTGAAAAACATGTTTATTGCTTATTTCGCATCATCTCAGGATTTTAAGAACATTACTGTCATAATGAGTAAAAAACTACTTTTTGTGTTTGCAAGCCTTAAAATAGCAAATGTTTCGAGTAAAACTCACAAGAATGCATTATTTTAGGCTTTATTCGCCTATTTGCATGTGTGGTTAGGAAGTTATGTTTAAATAACTGTCAAATTGAATATAGCAGTTATACTGTCATTATGAGAAAAACCCAATTGTTGTATTTGTAAACCTTACCAAATTACCTAATTCTGGTAAAACTCATATAGATACAATATTTTAGGCATTTTTAGACATAATGCATGTTCATTTTTGGAGTTATGTTTATATAACTTTCATATTTGGTATGACAGTTATACTGTCATATTGAATTAAAAAAACTAACTTGCCTCTTTGCAAAACTTACAAAAGATACATTTTCTAGTAAAACTAACAAAGATACATGTCTTCAGGCTTTATTAGACATGTTGCATGTTTGGTGTAGGAATTATGTTGAAAAACATTTGTATTGCTTTTTTCGCATTATCTCAGAATTTTAAGAACATTACTGGCATATTGAGTAAAAAACTACTATGACAGTATACTGTCACATTCAATCTGACTGTTATTTAAACATAACTCCTAAACCATGCAAGCAAAATGTCAAATAATGCCTGGAGAAATGTATCTTTGTAAGTTTTACTGGAAAAAAAATAGTTTTTAAGGTCTGTAAAGAAACAAGTTATCTTTTTTTTACTCAATATGACAGTATAACTGTCATACTAAATATGAAAGTTGAATAAATATAACACCAAAACCAAACTTGCAATCCGTTTAAAAATGCCTGTTATATTGAATATATGTGAGTTTTACCAGAATCAGTTATTTTGGTAAGGTTTACAAATACAAAAATTGGGTTTTACTCATAATGACAGTATAACTGCCATATTCAAAATAACAGTTATTTAAACATAACTCCTAAACCAAACATGCCACATGGCTAATAATGCCTGGAGAAATGAATCTTTGTGAGTTTTACTAGAAAAAAAATATTTTGTAAGGTTTGTAAAGACAAAAGTTAGTTGTTTTTTTTACTCAATATGATGGTATAACTGTCATACTAAATATGAAAGTTATATAAACATAATTCCAAAACCAAACTCCTAAACCAAACTTGCAGTCTGTAATATTGAATCTATGTGAGTTTTGCCAGAATCAGGTATTTTGGTAAGGTTTACAAATACAAAATTTGGGTTTTACTCATAATGACAGTATAACTGCAACATTTGATATGACAGTTATTTAAACATGACTCCTAAACCAAACATTATAAATGACTAATAATGCCTGGAGAAATGTATCTTTCTGAGTTTTACTGGAACAAAATTTATTTGTAAGGTTTATAAAGACACAAGTTATTTTTTTTTATCTAGTATGATGGTATAACTGTCATACTAAATATGAAAGTTATATAAACATAACTCCAAAACCATAATGCATTTTGTCTAAAAATGCCTGTAATATTGTATCTATGTGAGTTTTACCTGAATCAGGTATTTTGGTAAGGTTGACAAATACAAACATTAGGTTTTACTCGTAATGACAATATACTGCCACGTTCAATATGACAATTATTTAAACATAACTCCAAAACCAAACATGCATTATGTCTAAAAATGCCTATAATTTTGTATCTACGTGAGTTTTACTAGAATCAGTTGTTTTTGTAAGGTTTACAAATACAAAATATTAGTTTTACTCATAATGAGAGTATACTGTCACAATCAATCTGACAAAATGGCTAATAATGCCTGGAGGAATGTATCTTTGTGACTTTTACTGGAAAAAATATTTTGTAAGGTTTGTAAAGACACACGTTAGTTTTTGTACTTAATTTTACAGTATAGCTGTCATACTATGTATGAAAGTTTTATAAACGTAACTCCAAAACCAAACATGCAATCCGTCTAAAAATGTCTGTAATATTTGTTATATGTAAGTTTTATCAGAATCAGGTATTTTGGTAAGGTTTACAAATCAAAAAATTAGGTTTTACTCATAGTGACAGTATAACTGCCACACTCAATATGACAGTTATTAAAACATAACTCCTAAAACACAAATGCAAAATGACTAATAATGCCTAGAGAAATGTATATTTGTGAATTTTACTGGAAAACAATATTTTGTAAGGTTTGTAAAGATACAAATTAGTGGTTTTTTACTCAATATGATGGTATAACTGTCATACTAAATATGAAAGTTATATAAACATAACTCCAAAACCAAACATACTTTATGTCTAAAAATTCCTGTAATATTGTATCTATGTGGGTTTTACCAGAATCATGTATTTTGGTAAGGTTTACAAATACAAAAATTAGGTTTTACTCATAATGACAGTTTAACTGCCACACTCAATATGACAGTTATTTAAACATAACTCCAAAACCAAACATGCATTATGTCTAAAAAAGCCAGTAATATTGTATCCATGTGAGTTTTAATAGAATCAGTTGTTTTTGTAATGTTTGCAAATACAAAATATTGGTTTTACTCACTATGACAGTCTACTGTCACATTCAATCTGACAGTTATTTAAACATAACTCCTAAACCACACATGCAAAATTGCTAATAATGCCTTGAGAAATGTATGTTTGTAAGTTTTACTGGAAAAAAAAAAATTGTAAGGTTTGTAAAGACACAAGTTAGGTTTTTTTATTCAATATGTTTGTATAACTGTCATAATAAATGTAAAAGTTATTTAAACATAACTCCAAAACCAAACATGCATTATGTCTAAAAATGCCTGTAATATTGTATCTGAGTTTTACCAGAATCAGGTATTTTGGTAAGGTTAAAAAATCTAAAAATTAGGTTTTACTCATAATGACAGTATAACTGCCACATTGACTGCCACCAAACATGCATTATGTCTAAAAATGCCTATAATTTTGTATCCATGTGAGTTTTACTAGAATCAGTTGTTTTAGTAAGGTTTACAAATAAAAATATTAGTTTTACTTAAAATGACAGTATACTGTCACAATCAATGCCTTGAGGAATGTATCTTTGTGAGTTTTACTGGAAAAAAATATTTTGTAAGGTTTGTAAAGACACGATTTGGTTTTTTACACAATTCTACAGTATAGCTGTCATACTATATATGAAAGTTATATAAACACAACTCCAAAACCAAATATGCAATCCGTCTAAAAATGCCTGTAATATTGAATATATGTGAGTTTTATCAAAATCAGGTATTTTGGTAAGGTTTACAAAAACAAAATATAGGTTTTACTCATAGTGACAGTATAACTGCCACACTCAATATGACAGTTATTTAAACATAACTCCTAAAACACAAATGCAAAATGACTAATAATGCTTAGAGAAAGGTATATTTGTGAATTTTACTGGAAAACATTATTTTGTAAGGTTTGTAAAGATACAAATTAGTTTGTTTTTTTACTCAATATGATGGTATAACTTTCATACTAAATATGAAAGTTATATAAACATAACTCCAAAACCAAACATGCTTTATGTCTAAAAATTCCTGTAATATTGTATCGATGTGGGTTTTACCAGAATCAGGTATTTTGGTAAGGTTTACAAATACAAAAAATAGATTTTACTCATAATGACACACTCAATATGACAGTTATTTAAACATAACTCCAAAACCAAACATGCATTATGTCTAAAAATGCCTATAATTTTGCATCCATGTGAGTTTTACTAGAATCAGTTGTTTTTGTAAGGTTTACAAATACAAAATATTAGTTTTACTCATAATGACAGTATAACTGCCACATTTAATATGACAGTTATGTAAACATAACTCCTATCACAATCAATGCCTTGAGGAATGTATCTTTGTGAGTTTTACTGGAAGAAGAAAAAAAATTGTAAGGTTTATAAAGACACAAGTTGGTTTTTTTTACTCAATATAATGGTATAACTGTCATACTAAATATGACAGTTGTATAAACTTAACTCCAAAACCAAACATGCATTATGTCTAAAAATGCCTGTAATATTGTATCTATTTGATTTTTACCAGATTCAGGTATTTTGGTAAGATTTACAAATACAAACATTAGGTTTTACTCACTATGTAGTATATACTGTCACATTCAATCTGACAGTTATTTAAACAAACCACACTCCTAAACCACAAATGGAAAATGGCTAATAATGCCTGGAGAAATGTATCTTTGTGAGTTTTCCTGGGGAAAAAAAAACATTTTATAAGGTTTGTAAAGACACAAGTTAGTTTTTTTTCACTCAATATGACAGTATAACTGTCGTACTAAATATGAAAGTTAAATAAACATAACTCCAAAATCAAACTTGCAATACGTCTAAAAATGCCTGTAATATTGATTCTATGTGAGTTTTACCAGAATCAGGTTTTACTCATAATGACAGTATAACTGCATTATTTGTTATGACAGTTATTTAAACATAACTCCTAAACCAAACATGCTAAATGGCTAATAATGCCTGAAGAAATGTATCTTTGTGAATTTTACGAGAACAAAATATTTTGTAAGGTTTGTAAAGACAAAAGTTATTATTTTTTACTGAATATGATGGTATAATGGTCAAACTAAATATAAAAGTAATATAAACATAATTCCAAAAACAAACTCCTAAACCAAACTTGCAATCCGTCTTAAACTGCCTGTAATATTGAATCTATTTGAGTTTTACCAGAATCAGGTATTTTGGTAAGGTTTACAAATACAAAACTTGGGTTTTACTCATAATGACAGTATAACTGCATTATTTGATATGACAGTTATTTAAACATAACTCCTAAACCAAACATGATAAATGGCTAATAATGCCTGGAAAAATGTATATAAACATAACTCCAAAACCAATTATGCATTATGTCTAAAAATGCCTGTAATATTGTATCTATGTGAGTTTTACCAGAATCAGGTATTTTGGTAAGGTTTTTAAATACAAAAATTACGTTTTACTCATAATGACAGTATAACTGCCACCCTCATTATGACGGTTATGTAAACATAACTCCTAAACCACACATGCAAAATGGCTAATAATGCCTGGAGAAATGTATCTTTGTGAGTTTTACAGGAAAAAAAAAACTTTGTAAGGTTTGTAAAGACACAAGTTAGGTTTTTTTATGCAATATGTTTGTATAACTGTCATAATAAATGTAAAAGTTATATAAACAAAACTCCAATACCAAACATGCAATCCATCTAAAAATGCCTGTAATATTGAATCTATGTGAGTTTTACTAGAATCAGGTATTTTGTTAAGGTTTACAAATAAAAAATTAGGTTTTACTCACTATGACAGTATACTGTCACATTCAATCTGACTGTTATTTAAACATAAATTCTAAACCACAAAGTCAAAATGCCTAATATTAACTGGAGAAATGTATTTTTGTGAGTTTTACTGGAAAAAAAAAATATTTTGTAAAGTTTGTATAGACACAAGTTAGTTTTTTTTACTCAATATGATGGAATATGATGTCTAAAAAATCCTATAATATTTTATCTATGTGAGTTTTATCAGAATCAGTTATTTTGGTAATTTTACAAATACTGCCACGCTCAATATGACAGTTATTTAAACATAAGCCTAAACCAAACATGATTAATGGCTAATAATGCCTGGAGAAATGTATCTTTGTGAGTTTTACTGGAAAAAAAATTTTTTAAGGTTTATAAAGACACAACTTCGTTTTTTTTACTCAATATGACAGTATAACTGTAATACTAAATGTAAAAAATATATAAACATAACTCCAAAACCAAACATGCATTATGTTTAAAAATGCCTGTAATTTTGTATCCATGCGAGTTTTACTAAAATCAATTGTTGTAGTAAGGTTTGCAAATACAAAATATTGATTTTACTCACCATGATAATATACTGTCACATTCAATTTGACAGTTATTTAAACATAACTACCAAACCACACATGCAAAATGGCTATAATGCCTGGAGAAATGTATCTTTGTGAGATTACTGGAAACAAATATTTTGTAAGGTTTGTAAAGAAACAATTTAGTTTTTTTACTTAATATGATGAGGTGGCGACTTTTCCAGGGTGTACCCCGCCTTCCGCCCGATAGTAGCTGAGATAGGCTCCAGCACCCCCCGCGACACCGAAGGGAATAAGCGGTAAAAAATGGATGGCTGGATGGACAGTATAACTGTCATACTAAATGTAAAAGTAGTATAAACATAACTCCAAAACCAAACATGCATTATATCTAAAAATGCCTGTAATATTGTATCCATGTGAGTTTTACTAGAATCAGTTGTTTTTGTAAGTTTTGCAAATACAAAATATTGGTTTTACTCACTATGACAGTATACTGTCACATTCAATCTGACAGCTATTTAAACATAACTCCTAAACCACACATGCAAAATGACTAATAATGCCTGGAAAAATGTATATCTGTGAATTTTACTGGAAAAAAATATTTTGTAAGGTTTGTTAAATTACAAGTTTGTTATTTTTTACTCAATTTGACAGTATAACTGTCATACTAAATATGAAAGTTATTTACACATAACTCCAAAACCAAACCTGCAATCCGTCTAAAAATGCCTGTAATAGTGAATCTATGTGAGTTTTACCAAAATCAGGTATTTTGGTAAGGTTTACAAATACAAAAATTAGGTTTTACTCATAATGACAGTATAACTGCCACACTCAATATGACAGTTTTTTTAAACATAACTCCTAAAAAAACAAATTCAAAATGACTAATAATGCCTGGAAAAATGTATCTTTGTGAATTTTAATGGAAAAAAAATATTTTGTAAGGTTTGTAAAGACACAAATTATTTTTTTTTACCCAATATGATGGTATAACTGTCATACTAAATATGAAAGTTATATAAACATAACTCCAAAACCAAACATGTTTTATGTCTAAAAATTCCTGTAATATTGTATCTATATGAGTTTCACCAGAATCAGGTATTTTGGTAAGGTTTACAAATACAAAAAATAGGTTTAACTCATAATGACAATATAACTGCCACATTTAACATGACAGGTATTTAAACATCATTCCTAAACCAAACATGATAAATGGCTAATAATGCCTGGAGAAATGTATCTTTGTGAGTTTTACAGGAAAAAAATAATTTGTAAGGTTTATAAAGACACAAGTTAGTTTTTTTGACTCAATATGATGGTATAACCGTCATACTAAATATGAAAGTTATATAAACATAACTCCAAAAACAAACATGCATTTTGTCTAAAAATACTTACCAGAATCAGGTATTTTGCTAAGGTTTACAAATACAAAAATCAGGTTTTACTCACTATGACAGTATACTGTCACATTCAATCTGACAGCTGTTTAAACATAACTCCTAAACCACACATGCAAAATGACTAATAATGCCTGGAAAAATGTATCTTTGTGAGTTTTACTGGAAAAAAAATATTTTGTAAGGTTTGTAAAATTACAAGTTTGTTATTTTTTACTCAATTTGACAGTATAACTGTCATACTAAATATGAAAGTTATATACACATAACTCCAAAACCAAATTTGCAATCCGTCTAAAAATGCCTGTAATATTGAATCTATGTGAGTTTTACCAAAATCAGGTATTTTGGTAAGGTTTACAAATACAAAAATTAGGTTTTACTCATAATGACAGTATAACTGCCACGCTCAATATCATTGGCGTTGCTAGGCCTATTGTAGGGGGGCTCAAGCCCCCCTAAAGTATTCTTAAGCCCTCCTAAATAATTTGGTGTTAATTTCTTTTTTTTTCTCTTTTTTTTTTTTACAAATACATGCCAACATATTCATTATAAAGTGGCCCGAATATGAGTTTAAATAAATAATCATATAACCTGTCATTATTCACTCATTTCCCCTCACTTCATAGCGTAAGGTAGAGAGCCCCTTTAGTGCGTCAGTATCCAATCCATTCCACTTGTTCATATAGAAAATGCCGACATCACTCAAAATCCAGTCCGCATTTTCTCTGCGACCTTGCTTGCGGTCCTGCAGGTGTACGAAGCACATTAGCACACAGCACTGCAGAACAAGAACGTGAACGGATGCAAAATGGACATAAGAAACTTTTTCAAGATAGTAAGTATTCATCACTGCTTGTATTAAAATGTATTAGCTCCACTTTCATACTTGCCAACCCTCCCGGATTTTCCGGGAGACTCCCGAAATTCACCGCCTCTCCTGAAAACCTCCCGGGACAAATTTTCTCCCGAAAATCTCCCGAAATTCAGGCGGACCTGAGTCCAGCCTGTTTTCACATCCGCTTTCCCAGAATATAAACAGCGTGCCTGCCCAATTACGTTATAACTGTAGAATGATCGAGGGCGAGTTCTTGGTTTCTTATGTGGGTTTATTGTTAGGCAGTTTCATTAACGTCTTCGCAGCGCGGCAACAACACACAACTACAGCGTCATGTTTTTGTCTACCGAAAAGCAGTTTGTCTGCCGTAAACAGCAATGTTGTGACACTCTTAAACAGGACAATACTGCCATCTACTGTACATGCATATGTGACAATAACATCTAGGGCTTTAAGAGAGTGCAGTGCACAACTGCGCACACAACAAGGAGACGAAGCAGAATGCATCATCAGAGAGGGTGTTCAGCATGGTTAAAAAAATAGTGACAGAGAATAGAACAAGGATGGACAATTCAACCCTTAACTCAACAATGAGTAGATGAGTGGTATGTGTGTGTATATGTGTAAATAAATTCAAGTATTTCTCTTATTTATATATATATATATATATATATATATATATATATATATATATATATATATATATATATATATATATATATATATATATATACATATATATATATATATATGTGTGGGGAAAAAAATCACAAGACTACTTCATCTCTACAGGCCTGTTTCATGAGGGGTTCCCTCAATCATCAGGAGATTTTAATGGGAGCATTCACATACCATGGTTTATATAGGGCACAGAGTGGGTGGGTACAGGCTGGCGTAGGGGCGTGGTGATTGGCTCATGTGTTACCTAGGAGGTGTTTCCGTCTGTGGCGGCATGCTGATACAATTTCGCTGCGCTTGTTGAGGGATGACAGGTCTGGACGGTATATAATAAACAGTTTCTCTTTCAAGCATAGGTTGCATCTTTTATTACTACTATTGTAAGGTGTGCTGGATGCAAGAATTTGCCATGTTATTGAATATTCAACATTACCAGCTTCTTTCAGGAACCAAAACCTGCGGAATACCACAGAACTCAGCAAACACATTTGGGACCTCAAAGACAATAATGTTGAATATTCAATAACATGGCAAATTCTTGCATCCAGCACACCTTACAATAGTGGTAATAAAAGATGCAACCTATGCTTGAAAGAGAAACTGTTTATTATATACCGTCCAGACCTGTCATCCCTCAACAAGCGCAGCGAAATTGTATCAGCATGCCGCCACAGACGGAAACACCTCCTAGGTAACACATGAGCCAATCACCACGTCCCTACGCCAGCCTGTACCCACCCACTCTGTGCCCTATATAAACCATGGTATGTGAATGCTCCCATTAAAATCTCCTGATGATTGAGGGAACCCCTCATGAAACAGGCCTGTAGAGATGAAGTAGTCTTGTGATTTTTTTTCCCACACATACATATTGCGCTCTACTACGGTATCGAGCACTATTTTTTGGATAACCTTATTAAGACATATATATATATATATATATATATATATATATATATATATATATATATATATATATATATATATATATATATATATATATATAGCTAGAATTCACTGAAAGTCAAGTATGTCTTATATGTATATATATGAAATACTTGACTTGGTGAATTCTAGCTGTAAATATACTCCTCCTCCCCCTTTCACACCTCCTGAAATCGGAGGTCTCAAGGTTGGCAAGTATGTCCACTGTACACCAGGTCTGTGTTTGACAAAAAGTTACATTCCCACTCTAAAACAATGCTGCTACTTAGTTAGCTAGTTAGCCTGAAATGCATCATGAAGGTCCTGGTTATTTATAAAGTTAAATGTGCACTCTTTTTTACCATTTGCTATCTTTGGGGTTACTTCCTTCTGGCGCATCAGCTGTGTTTCTCACTTTACACATGGAGGAGAACAGGAGCTGAGCACATTCACGTATGACTATCATCAGTAGATAATAATCAGAATCAGAATCAGAATCAGAATCAGAATCAGCTTTATTGTCATTACGCAAGGTAACGAGATTGAGGCCATTCCATACAGTGCGATGTGTGCATGCTAGAAAAACAATGTGCAAATATATAAAAATATAAAAAATGTAGAAGTGCAATGAATATGGTGTGAAATGAATATATACATGAAAAAAAACAAAAAAAAAGCAGGGTGGTTGGTGGAATGGGTTATTGCACCGAAGAGAAGGCAGTTATGAGGGACAATGGGGCAGTCCGTTCAGGATGGTTATGGCCCTGGGGAAGAAGCTGTTCTTTAGCCTGTTTGTTTTGGTTTTAATGCACCTGTAGCGCTTCCCAGAGGGCAGCAGGTGGAACAGGTCAAAGCCAGGGTGGGTGCTGTCCTTGATGATGGCACTGGCTCTGTTGAGGCAGCGGGAGGTGTAGATGTCCGTCAGAGAGGGGAGAGGGCGGCCGATGATCTTCTGAGCCGTCTTGACCACTCTTTGCAGCCTCTCCCTGTCTGCTGCAGTGCAGCTGCCGTACCATACCGTAATACAGTAGGTCAGCAGGCTCTCGATGGACGAGCGGTAGAAGGTCAGCAGCAGGTCAGGCTTCAGGTTGTACTTCCCGAGGACTCTAAGGAAGTGTAGCCGCTGCTGAGCCTTCTTGATGATTGATGTGGTGTTGACTGTCCAGGAGAAGTCATTAGAGATGTGGACTCCAAGGTACCTGAAGGTGTGGACCCTCTCTACACGCTCGCCGTTGATGTAGAGGGGGGCAGGGTCTGTGCTGCTCCTCCTGAAGTCGACGATGATCTCTCTGGTCTTGCTGGTGTTGAGAGCGAGGTTGTTCTCCGAAGACCAGGCCGTCAGCTTCAGGACCTCCTCTCTGTAGGCAGCCTCGTCACCCCTGGAGATGAGCCCGACCACTGTGGTATCGTCGGCGAACTTGACGGTAAGGTTGTCACTGTGGGCCGGACTGCAGTCATGGGTGTAAAGGCAGTAGAGGAGGGGGCTCAGCACACAGCCCTGTGGGGAGCCGATGCTCAGCGTGCGGGAGGATGAGAGGTGCGGGCCAAGTCTCACATTCTGGGGTCGGTCCGTTAGGAAGTCCCTTATCCAGGCGTTTGTGAGAGGGGGGAGGCCAAGAGTGTCCAGTTTATTGCAGAGTCTGTCCGGGATTATTGTATTGAAGGCAGAGCTATAGTCCACAGAGAGCATCCGGACGTAGCTCTGCTGCTGCTCCAGGTGGTTCAGAGCAGAGTGGAGAGCAACAGCGATGGCGTCCTCTGTGGACCTGTTCGCCCGGTATGCGAACTGGTGGGGGTCGAAGTCTGGAGGGATATGGTCCTTGATGTGCTGGAGAACAAGTCGCTCGAAGCACTTCATGATTACCGGAGTGAGGGCCACTGGTCGGTAATCATTCAGGCTGGTGATGGGAGACTTCTTCGGCACCGGGATTATTGTAGATGACTTCAGGCAGGATGGGATGACTGCCTGAGCCAGGGAGAGGTTGAAGATCCTGGTGAGGGGGGAGCGAGCTGGTGGGCGCACGTCCTGAGCACCTTTCCAGGTACTCCGTCTGGTCCGGTAGCCTTCCTGGGGTTCACAGCCAGGAGCACTCGTCTGACACTGTGCTCCTGTACAGTGAGTGGAGTGGCGCCGGAGCCCGGTGGGGGCGGGGGCAGGGCTGGAGCAGATGAGTGTCGCTGGGGGGTTTCGAAACGGGCAAAGAAACAGTTAAGCTCCTCTGCCAGTGTCGCACTCTGATCCGCAGTTGTCATATTGCAGCCTCTGAAGTTCGTGATGTCATGAATGCCCCGCCACACCTCCCGTGAGTTTTTGCTGGACAGATGGGACTCTATGCACCTCCTGTGGTCCGCCTTTGCTTTTTTAATCCCTCTCTTCAGGTCGGCTCTAGCAACACTGTACAGTGCCCTGTCCCCTGACCTGAAGGCTGCGTCGCGCGCCCTGAGGAGTGTGCGGACCTGGCTGGTCATCCAGGGTTTCTTGTTGGGGTAAACCCGGATGTTTTTTTCCACAGTCACATTCCCGATGCAGAACTTTATGTAGTCCAGCACCGTTCCTGTGGCTGTCTCCAGCTCCTGTTGTTGGAAGAGGTCCCAGTCTGTGTGTTGGAAACAGTCCTGAAGTTTGGGGAGTGCATCGTCAGGCCAGGTCATAACAGTCTTTGTGATAGGCCTGGCCTGGCGTCTGATGGGGGTGTAGGTAGGAGAGAGCAGGAGAGAAAGATGGTCTGACTGTCCAAGCTGGGGGAGGGGTGTAGCTCTGTACGCGTGCTTTATGTTGGTATACACGTGGTCCAGGGTGTTCTTGCCCCTTGTAGAACACTTCACGTGCTGGTAGAACTTAGGGAGTACAGTCTTCAGATTGGCCTTATTAAAATCCCCTGCTATGATATGAACACCGGGGTGGGCCCGCTGCTGTTCGTTGACGGTGTTCAGCAGAAGAGAGAGCGCTGTGTTTACTTTGGCGTCCGGTGGAATATACACAGCCGTGATGATAACAACAGACAGCTCTCTCGGGAGAAAAAAAGGCCGACATCTAACAGACATGTACTCCACGTCCGGGCAACAGTGCTGTTCAGTGATTGTCCCGTTGTTGCACCAGTTCTCATGCACGTAGATACAGAGCCCCCCTCCTCTGCTCTTACCGGAGTCCTTAGTTCTGTCCCGGCGGAGCAGAGTGCGTCCGGCTAGCTGCATGCTAGCATCGGTTATTTCCGGGTGAAGCCAGGTTTCGGTGATAATCATAGCACAACAGTCCCGAACATAGCGGTTTCCAGCAAGTTGTAACTCCAGGTCGTCCATCTTCTGTACAAGGGATCTGGCATTAGAGAGGAACAGGCTCGGTAGAGGTGGCTTGTGGGGTTGTTTCCTAAGCCTGAGCAAGACGCCGGACCTGCGGCCACGCTTCTGCTTCCTCTCCCTCCTCCGTCTGCGCCATCTCCCAGACCCGACAACAAACCACGGAGAGCCCTGAGCTCTCGCTATGTCATCTGGGATGTTGTGCTCGTGGTGAAAGTCGCTCGAAACAGATATCTGGTGCGAGTTACCGATATCCAAGAGTGACTGGTGGGTGTACCGGGTGTTTGCAGTACAGGTGGTGCAAATAATAATCACTCCACAACCCCTATTGACCTGTAGGAGTCAGGGCAGAGGAGCACATAAAATTGAAAGACTTAAAGGTATACGAGATAGGCTCCAAGTCCTGTGGGGAGTGCTCAGAGAGTATGGGGTAACGGACTGTCTTATTGTGGCAGTTCGCTCCCTGTATAATCAGTGTCAGAGCTTGGTCCGCATTGCCGGCAGTAAGTCGGACACGTTTCCAGTGAGGGTTGGACTCCGCCAAGGCTGCCCTTTGTCACCGATTCTGTTCATAACCTTTATGGACAGAATTTCTAGGCGCAGTCAGGGCGTTGAGGGGATCTGGTTTGGTGGCTGCAGGATAGGTCTCTGCTATTTGCAGATGATGTGGTCCTGATGGCTTCCTCCGGCCAAGATCTTCAGCTCTCACTGGATCGGTTCGCAGCCGAGTGTGAAGCGACTGGGATGGGAATCAGCACCTCCAAGTCCGAGTCCATGGTTCTCTCCCGGAAAAGGGTGGAGTGCCATCTCCGGGTTGGGGAGGAGATCTTGCCCCAAGTGGAAGAGTTCAAGTACCTCGGAGTCTTGTTCACGAGTGGGGGAAGAGTGGATCGTGAGATCGACAGGCGGATCGGTGCGGCGTCTTCAGTAATGCGGACGCTGTATCGATCCGTTGTGGTGAAGAAGGAGCTGAGCCGGAAGGCAAAGCTCTCAATTTACCGGTCGATCTACGTTCCCATCCTCACCTATGGTCATGAGCTTTGGGTCATGACCGAAAGGACAAGATCACGGGTACAAGCGACCGAAATGAGTTTCCTCCGCCGAGTGGCGGGGCTCTCCTTTAGAGATAGCTCTGTCATCCGGGGGGAGCTCAAAATAAAGCCGCTGCTCCTCCACATCGAGAGGAGCCAGATGAGGTGGTTCGGGCATCTGGTCAGGATGCCACCCGAACGCCTCCCTAGGAAGGTGTTTCGGGCACGTCCGACCGGTAGGAGGCCACGGGGAAGACCCAGGACACGCTGGGAAGACTATCTCTCCCGGCTGGCCTGGGAACGCCTCGGGATCCCCCGGGAGGAGCTGGACGAAGTGGCTGGGGAGAGGGAAGTCTGGGTTTCCCTGCTTAAGCTGCTGCCCCCGCGACCCGACCTCGGATAAGCGGAAGAAGATGGATGGAAGGATATATATATATATATATATATATATATATATATATATATATATATATATATATATATATATATATATGTATGAAAGACTTAATATGTATTTATATATATATATATATATATATATATATATATATATATATATATATATATATATATATATATATATATAAGAAAAACCCAGACAACATCTTTGTAGTCATTTTTCTCCTGCGTGGACTTCCATCTTCCTTTACAATGAGTGAAGCTGCACGAAACCTTGTGTCTGCAATTGTAAATAATTTAGTTTTTAAGTTTTGTGTTTCTTGTAGAATCCATATAAAGTAATATACATTAGCCTATTGTTAAAATAATGGAAAAAAAACATCATTAAATATATTTGTTTTATTGTATTGTTACATTAATAGCTGTTGTATTGTTATAGGATGGCTTGTTAAACCTTTCATAGGATTTTCAGAGGGAGGAAAAACCAAGACATTTAATATAAAATGTAAAATGAATAAATACATAAAAAGAAAAAAAATGGTAAAAGCCATGGTCCTGGAGAGCATTTAATTTCGTCCCATGCATTTTTTTTACCGTCCCCGGGACGACGGGACTACGTTAATCTCAAGCCCTGGAAGTTACATTTTGTTGTTTGCATTATTTGTTTCAGCATTGAAATTTGAAGATGGTCCCTCAGCTCTTTGACAGCTTTGGCTCTTTTTCAGATCAGCAGACGGATTCTAAGTCTTTCTTATTTACAGTATATATAAACGTTTCTCATTGCTATTCAGACTTCCATATATATTTAATTTCCTTAACGACTTGCCATAATATATATATATATAAATATATTATATATAAGCCAAATCATCCCTATCCAGATATTACTTTAAATCAAGTAATTAAGTAATATTTCCAGGGCTTGAATTTACAATCATTTTAGTCACATATGTGCCCAAAATGTAATCTGTGCAACTTCAAAATATTTGGGAACAAACAATTATTGTATTGTGAGTGAAAGTCGTGGCATTAGCCTCTATGTTTTGAATGAATAACATAGAGGCTAATGCCATGACTTTCATTGTGTTTCAGTGTATCTTGAAGGATCATGCAAGTCATTGTTTCTTGTTGATGCTGTAAACAAAATGTCACTGTGCAAACCCATGTTTGTTGTTGTACCGAACACAGATTGAAAATAAACCGACTGAAATAATAATAATAACAATGAATAATTTCTAAGTCTTTGTTAACCGTTTGTGAGGTTTTGTGCTGTGCGCTACGTTCGCTCGCATCCTGTGCATCTCCTGGGGGCTAAGCCCCCCCGTCCTTAAAAGCTAGTGACGCCCCTGTAACTGTCATACTAAATGTAAAAGTTATATAAACATAACTCCAAAAATGAACATGCATTATGTCAAAAAATGCCTAAAATATTGTATCAATGTGAGTTTTATTAGAATCAGGTAATTTGGTAAGGTTTACAAATACAAAATTAGGTTTTACTCATACTGACATTATAACTGCTACATTCAATTTGACAGTTATTTAAACATAACTTCCTAACCACGCATGCAAAAAGGCTAATAAAGCCTAAAACAATGCATCCTTGTGAGTTTTACTCAAAACATATGCTTTTTTAAGCCTTGCAAACACAAAATGTAGTTTTTTACTCAATATGACTGTAATATTCTTAAAATCCTGAGGTAATGCGAAATAAGCAATAAAAATGTTTTTCAACATAATTCCTAAACCAAACATGCAACATGTCTATATGGAGACATGTATCTTTGTTAGTTTTACTAGAAAAAAATATATTTTGTAAGTTTTACAACGACGCAAGTTAGTTTTTTTAATTCAATATGACAGTATAACTGTCATACTAAATATGAAAGTTATATCAACATAACTCCAAAACTGACCATGCATTAACTTTCATATTTAGTATGACAGTTATACAATCATATTGAGTAAAAACAATAATAATTTGTGTCTTTACAAACCTTACAAAATATTTGTTTCCAGTAAATCTCATAAAGATACACTTCCCCAGGTATTATTAGCCATTTATCATGTTTGGTTTAGGAGTTATGTTTAAATAACTGTTATATTGAGTGTGGCAGTTATACTGTCATATTAAGTAAAAAAAACTAACTTGTGTCTTTAAAAACCTTACAAAATATTTTTTTTCCAGTAAAACTCACAAAGATACATTAATCCAGGCATTAATAACCAATTTGCATGTGTGGTTTAGGAGTTATGTTTAAATAACTGTCAGATTGAATGTGACAGTATACTGTCATAGTGAGTAAAACCAATATTTTATATTTGCAAACCTTACAAAAACAATTGATTCTAGTGAAACTCACAGGAATACAATATTACAGGCAATTTTAGACATAATGCATGTTTGGTTTTGGAGTTATGTTTATAATTGTTTTACATTTATTATGACAGTTATACTGTCATATTGAGTAAAAATAAAATAAGTTGTGTCTATACAAACCTTACAAAATATTTTTTTTTAATGTAAAACTTAAAAAGATACATTTCTCCATGCATTATTAGCCATTTTGCATGTGTTGTTTAGGAGTTATGTTTAAATATTTGTCATATTGAGTGGGGCAGTTATACTGTCATTATGAGTAAAACCTAATTTTTGTATTTGTAAACCTTACCAAAATACCTGATTCTAGTAAAATGCACATAGATTCATTGGTTTTGGAGTTATGTTTATATAACTTTCATATTTAGTATGACAGTTATGTCATCATATTGAGTAAAAAAAACTAACTAGTGTCTTTATAAACCTTACAAATTCGTTTTTTCCAGTAAAACTCACAAAGATACATTTCTCCAGGCATTATTAACCATTTTGCATGTGTGGTTTAGGAGTTATGTTTACATAACTGTCATATTGAATGTGGCAGTTATGTCATATGAGTAAAACCTATTCTTTGTATTTGTAAACCTTACCAAATTACCTGATTCTGGTAAAACCCACATAGATACAATATTACAGGAATTTTTAGACATAAAGTATGTTTGGTTTTGGAGTTATGTTTATATAACTTTCATATTTAGTATGACAGTTATACCATCATATTGAGTAAAAAAAAAACTAATTTGTATCTTTACAAACCTTACAAAATATTGTTTTCCAGTAAAATTCACAAATATACATTTCTCTAGGCATTATTAGTCATTATGCATTTGTGTTTTAGGAGTTATGTTTAAATAACTGTCATATTGAGTGTGGCAGTTATACTGTCACTATGAGTAAAATCTAATTTTTGGATTTGTAAACCTTACCAAAATACCTGATTCTGCTAAAACTCACATATAATAAATATTACAGACATTTTTAGACGGATTGCATGTTTGGTTTTGGAGTTATGTTTATAAAAGTTTCATATATAGCATGACAGCAATACTGTAAAATTGAGTAAAAAAAACTAACTTGTGTCTTTACAAACCTTACAAAATATTTTTTCCAGTCAAATTCACAAAGATACATTCCTCCAGGCATTATTAGCCATTTTGTCAGATTGATTGTGACAGTATACTCTCATTATGAGTAAAACTAATATTTTGTATTTGTAAACCTTACAAAAACAACTGATACTAGTAAAACTCACGTGGATACAAAATTATAGGCATTTTTAGACATAATGCATGTTTGGTTTTGGAGTTATGTTTAAATAATTGTCATATTGAATGTGGCAGTAAACTGTCATTATGAGTAAAACCTAATGTTTGTATTTGTCAACCTAACCAAAATACCTAATTCTGATAAAACTCACATTGATACAATATTACAGGCATTTTTAGACAAAATGCATTTTGGTTTTGGAGTTATGTTTATTTAACTTTCATATTTAGTATGACAGTTATACCATCATATTGAGTAAAACAAAAATTAACTTTTGTCTTTACAAACCTTACAAAATATTTTTTTCTAGTAAAACTCACAAAGATTCATTTCTCCAGGCATTATTAGCCATTTAGCATATTTGGTTTAGGAGTTACTGGTATGTTTAAATAACTGTTATTTTTAATATGGCAGTTATACTGTCATTATGAGTAAAACCCAATTTTTGTACTTGTAAACCTTACCAAAATAACTGATTCTGGTAAAACTCACATAGATTCAAATTTACAGGCATTTTTAGACGGATTGCAAGTTTGGTTTTGGTGTTATATTTATTCAACTTTCATATTTAGTATGACAGTTATACTGTCATATTGAGTAAAAAAAAAAGCTAACTTGTGTCTTTACAAACTTTACAACTATTTTTTTCCAGTAAAACATACAAAGATACATTTCTCCTGGCATCATTAGACATTTTGCATGCATGGTTTAGGAGTTATGTTTAAATAACAGTCAGATTGAATGTGACAGTATACTGTCATAGTAGTTTTTTACTCAATATGCCAGTAATGTTCTTTAAATCCTGAGATAATGCAAAAAAAGCAATACAAATGTTTTTCAACATTATTCCTACACCAAACATGCAACATGTCTAATAATGCCTGGAGACGTGTATCTTTTGTTAGTTTTAGTAGAAAATGTATATTTTGTAAGTTTTGCAACGAAGTTAGTTTTTTTAATTCAATATGACAGTATAACTGTCAAACTAAATGTAAAATTTATATAAACATAACTCCAAAAATGAACATGCATTATGTCTAAAAATGCCTAAAATATTGTATCTATGTGAGTTTAACCAGAGTCAGGTAACTTGGTAAGGTTTACAAATACAAAATTTGGGTTTTTCTCATAATGACAGTATAACTGCTATATTCAATTTGACAGTTATTTAAACATAACTTCCTAACCACACATGCAAATAAATGGGTTATACTTGTATAGCGCTTTTCTACCTTCAAGGTACTCAAAGCGCTTTGACAGTATTTCCACATTCATCCATTACACACACATTCACACACTGATGGCGGGAGCTGACATGCAAGGTGCTAACCAGCAGCCATCAGGAGCAAGGGGTGAAGCCCAAGGACACAACGTACGTGACTAGGATGGTAAAAGGTGGGGATTGAACCCCAGTAACCATCAACCCTCCGATTGCTGGCACGGCCACTCTACCAACTTCGCCACGCCTAATAAAGCCTAAAACAATGCATCCTTGTGAGTTTTACTCGAAACATATGCTATTTTAAAGCTTACAAACACAAAAAGTAGTTTTTTAGTCATTATGACAGTAATGTTCTTAAAATCCTGAGATAATGCGAAGTAAGCAATAAAAATGTTTTTCAACATAATTCCTACACCAAACATGCAACATGTCTAATATAGCCTGGAGACATGTATCCTTGTTAGTTGCACTAGAACAATTATCTTTTGTAAGTTTTGCCATGACGCAATTTAGTTTTTTTTAATTCAATATGACAGTATAACTGTCATACTAAATGTAAAAGTTATATAAACATAACTCCAAAAGTAAAAATGCATTATGTCTAAAAATGCCTGTACTATTGTATCTATGTGAGTTTTACCAGAATCAGGTAATTTGGTAAAGTTTACAAATACATAAATTAGGGTTTTCTCATAATGACAGATTACTGCTACATTCAATTTGACAGTTATTTAAACATAACTTCCTAACCACACATGCAAAAAGGCTAAAACGCCTAAAACAATGCATCCTTGTGAGTTTTACTTTAAACGTATGCTTTTTTATGGCTTGCAAACACTAAAAGTAGTTTTTTTACTCAATATGACAGTTATGTTCTTAAAATCCTGAGATAATGCAAAAAAAGGAAAAAAAATGTAATTCCTACACCAAACATGCAAAATGTCTAATAATGCCTGTAGATGTGTATATTTGTTAGTTTTACTAGAAAAATTATCTTTTGTAAGTTTTGCAAAGACGCAAGTTAGTTTTTTTAATTCAATATGACAGTGTAACTGTCATACCAAATATGAAAGTTATATGAACATAACTCCAAAACTGAACATGCATTATGTCTAAGAATGCCTGTAATATTGTATCTATGTGAGTTTTACCAGAATCAAGTATTTTGGTAAGGTTTACAAATACAAAAATTAGGTTTTACTCATAATGACAGTATCACTGCCACACTCAATATGACAGTTATTTAAACATAACTCCTAAACCAAACATGCTAAATGGCTAATAATGCCTGGGGAAATGTATCTTTGTGAGTTAATATTTTGTAATGTTTGTAAAGACACAAATTATTTTTTTTACTCAATATGATTGTATAACTGTCATACTAAATAGGAAAGTTATATAAACATAACTCCAAAACCAAACATGCCTTATGTCTAAAAATGCCTGTAATATTGAATCTATGTGAGTTTTACCAGAATCAGGTATTTTGGTAAGGTTTACAAATACAAAAATTAGGTTTTACTCATAATGACAGTATAACTGCCACGTTTAAAATGACAGTTATTTAAACATAACTCCTAAACCAAACATGCTAAACAGCTAATAATGCCTGGAGATATGAATCTTTGTGAGTTTTACTGGAAAAAATATATATTTTGTAAGGTTTGTAAAAACACAAGTTAGTTTTTTTTTACTCAATATGACAGTATAACTGTCATACTAAATGTAAAAGTTATATAAACATATCTCCAAAACCAAACATGCATTGTGTCTAAAAATATTGTATCTATGTGAGTTTTGTGAGTTTTACTGGGAAAAAAAATATTTTGTATGGTTTGTATTGACACGTTAGTTTTTTTTTTCCTCAATATGATGGTATAACTGTCTTACTAAATTTGAAAGTTATATAAACATAACTTCAAAACCAAACATGCAGTCCGTCTAAAAATGCATTTAATATTAAATATCTGTGAGTTTTACTAGAATCAGTTGCTTTTGTAAGGTTTGCAAATACAAAATATTGGTTTTACTCACTATGACAGTATACTGTCACATTCAATTTGACAGTTATTTAAACATAACTCCTAAACCAAACAATGGCTAATAATGCCTGGAAAAATGTATCTATGTGAGTTTTACTGGAAAAAAATTATTTGT
This sequence comes from Nerophis lumbriciformis, assembly GCF_033978685.3. Lineage (NCBI taxonomy): Eukaryota > Metazoa > Chordata > Actinopteri > Syngnathiformes > Syngnathidae > Nerophis > Nerophis lumbriciformis. The sequence goes on along the minus strand of NC_084550.2, from coordinate 43,388,235 downwards.
AAAGTTTGTAAAAACACAAGTTAGTTTTTTTTTACTCAATATGACAGTATAACTGTCATACTAAATATTAAAGTTAAATAAACATAACTCCAAAACCAAACTTGCAGTCCGTCTAAAAATGCCTGTAATATTGAATCTATGTGAGTTTTACCAGAATCAGGTATTTTGGAAAGGTTTAAAAATACAAACATTATGTTTTACTTATAATCACAGTATAACTGCCACATTCAAAATGACAGTTATTTAAACATAACTCCTAAACCAAACATGCTAAATGGCTAATAATGCCTAGAGAAAGGAATATTTGTGACTTTTACCGGAAAGAAAAGAATGTGTAAGGTTTATAAAGTTAAAGTTAAAAGTTAAAGTACCAATGATTGTCACACACACACTAGGTGTGGCGAGATTATTCTCTGCATTTGACCCATCACCCTTGATCACCCCCTGGGAGGTGAGGGGAGCAGTGGGCAGCAGCGGTGGCCGCGCCCGGGAATCATTTTGGTGATTTAACCCCCAATTCCAACCCTTGATGCTGAGTGCCAAGCAGGGAGGTAATGGGTCCCATTTTTTTATAGTCTTTGGTATGACTCGGCCGGGGATTGAACTCACAACCTACCGATCTCAGGGCGGACACTCTAACCACTAGGCCACTGAGTAGGCTAAAGGATAAAGGATAAAGGATAAAGAAACAAGTTAGTTTTTTTTTACTCAATATGATGGTATAACTGTCATACTAAATATAAACGTTATATAAACATAAATCCAAAACCAAACATGCATTATGTCTGAAAATTACTGTTATATTGTATCTATGTGAGTTTAACCAGAATCAGGTATTTTGGTAAGGTTTACATATACAAAAATTAGGTTTTACTCTTAATGACAGTAAAACTGCCACATTCAATATGACAGTTATGTAAACATAACTCATGCAAAATGGTTAATAATGCCTGAAAAAATAGGTTTTTTTTACTCAATATGACAGTAATACTGTCATACTAAATGTGAAAGTTATATAAATATAACTCCAAAACCAAACATGCATTATGTCTAAAAATGCCTGTAATATTGTATCCATGTGAGTTTTACTAGAATAAGTTGTTTTTGTAAGTTGTATACTGTCACATTCAATCTGACAGTTATTTAAACATAACTCCTAAACCACACATGCAAATTGGTTAATAATGCCTGGAGAAATGTATCTTTGTGAGTTTTACTGGGGGAAAAAAATATATTTTGTAAGGTTAGTTGTTTTTTTCTTAATATGACAGTATAATGTCATACTAAATATTAAAGTTATATAAACATAACTCCAAAACCAAATATGCAATCCGTCTAAAAATGCCTGTAATATTCAATCTATGTGAGTTTTATTAGAATCAGGTATTTTGGTAAGGTTTACAAATACAAAAATTAGGTTTTACTCATAATGACGGATAACTTTCACATTCAAAATGACATTTATTTAAACATAACTTCCTAACCACACATGCAAAAATGCTAATATTGCCTAAAACAATGCATCCTTGTGAGTTTTACTCGAACATATGCTTTTTTAAGGCTTGCAATTACAAAAAGTTGTTTTTTACTCAATATGACAGTAATGTTCTTAAAATCTTTGAATAATGCGGAAAAAGCAATAAAAATGTTTTTCAACATAATTCCTAAACCAAACATGCAACATTTCTAATAAAGCCTGTGTCTTTGTTGGTTTTACTAGGAAAAATATATTTTGTAAGGTTTGCAAAGTTGCAAGTTAGTTTTTTTAATTCAATATGACTGTATAACTTTCATACTAAATATGAAAGTCACATAATTCTAAAACTAAACATGCATTATGTTTAAAAACGCCTAAAATATTGTATCTATGTGAGTTTTCCAGAATCAGGTAATTTGGTAAGGTTTACAAATACAAAAAATAGGTTTTACTCATAATGACAGTATAACTTCTCTAATCAATTTGATAGTTATTTAAACATAACTTCCTAACCACACATGCAAAAAGGCTAATAAAGCCTAAAACAATGCATCCTTGTGAGTTTTACTCGAAACATATGATTTTTTAAGGCTTGCAATTACAAAAAGTAGTTTTTTTTCTCAATATGACAGTGATGTTTTTAAAATCCTGATATAATGCGAAAAAAGCAATAAAAGAGTTTTTCAACATAATTCCTAAACCAAACATGCATTATGTCTTAAAATGCCTATAATATTGTATCCAAGTGAGTTTTAGTAGAATAATTTGTTTTTGTAAGGTTTGCAAATACAACATTTTGGTTTTACTCACTATGACAGTATACTGTCACATTCATTCTGACTGTTATTTAAACATACATTCTAAACCACAGATGCAAAATGGCTAATAATGCCTGGAGAAATTTATTTTTGTGAGTTTTACTGGAAAAAAAATATTTTTTAAGGTTTGTTTGGACACAAGTTAGTTTTTTATACTCAATATGATGGTATAACTGTCTTACTAAATGTGAAAGTTATATAAACATAACTTCAAAACCAAACATGCAATCCGTCTAAAAATGCCTGTAATATTGAATCTATGTGAGTTTTGCCAGAATCAGGTATTTTGGTAAGGTTTACAAATACAAAAATTAGGTTTTACTCATAATGACAGTATAACTGCCACGTTCAAAATGACAGTTATTTAAACATAACTCCTAAACCAAACATGCTAAATGGCTAATAATGACTGGAGAAATGCATATTTGTGAGTTTTACTGAAAAAAAAAACATTTTTGTAAGGTTTGTAAAGACACAAGTTAATTGTTTTTTTTACTCAATATGATTGTATAACTGTCATACTAAATAGGAAAGTTATATAAACATAACTCCAAAACCAAACATGCATTATGTCTAAAATGCCTGTAACATTGTATCCATGTGAGTTTTACTAGAATCAGTTCTTTTTTTAAGGTTTGCAAATACAAAATATTGGTTTTACTCACTATGACAGTATGCTGTCACATTCAATCTGACAGTTATTTAAACATAACTCCTAAACCACACATACAAAATGACTAATAATGCCTGGAGAAATGTATCTTTGTGAGTTTTACTGAAAAAATATATATATATTTTGTAAGGTTTGTAAAGACACAAGTTAGTTTTACTCAATATGACAGTATAACTGTCATACTAAATATGAAAGTTATATAAACATAACTCCAAAACCAAACATGCATTATATCTAAAAATGCCTGTAATATTGTATCCATGTGAGTTTTGCTAGAATCAGTTGTTTTTGTAAGGTTTGCAAATACAAAATATTGGTTTTACTCACTATGACAGTATACTGCTGTCATATTGAGTAAAAAAAAAAACTAACTTGTGTTATAACAAACCTTACAAAATATTTTTTTCCAGAAAAATTCACAAAGATACCAGGCATTTTTAGCCATTTTGAAAGTGTGTGGTTTAGGAGTTATGTTTAAATAACTGTCAGATCGAATGTGACAGTATACTGTCATAGTGAGTAAAACCAATATTTTGTATTTGTTTTTGGAGTTATATTTATATAACCTTCATATTTAGTTTGACGGTTATACCATCATATTGAGTAAAAAAAAAACTAACTTGTGTCTTTATAAACCTTAAAAATTATTGTTTTCCTGTAAAACTCACAAAGATACATTTCTCCAGGCATTATTAGCTATTTATCATGTTTGGGTGCGCAATACAACGTAAACCGTTGGCCAACAAAAAAGTAACCACAGAACACTATAAGACTATACGGTATAGTGTTCTGTGGTTACTTTTTGGTTGGCCAAGCGGACGTGACGACAGGCTGCCTCACTCAAGTCCGCACGGACCTGGAGGGGCGTGCCTTAAGTCCGGCTGGAAATCGGGAGAAATTTGGGAGAATGGTTGTCCCGGGGAGAGGCACTGAAATTCGGGAGGGTTGGCAAGTATGAGATATTCTCACTTCTTTTCTTTTGTCGAGCACAAAGAAAATAACATTTTAGTTAAATGTATGTTGTGTCTTGGATCAAAGATCCCGTCTACTGCCCAAAACAACAATTCAAATCTGCCTGGTTAGGCTCTGTGTATGTCACGTGTGCCTTCCTTAGGTGAAGCCAGCTTTACAGCTATGTTGTTGATTGATTGATTGCAACTTTTATTAGTAGATTGCACAGTACAGTACATATTCCGTACAATTGACCACTAAATGGTAACGCCCCAATATGTTTTTCAACTTGTTTAAGTCGGCGTCCACTGATTCATGATACAGATATATACTATCAAATATATACTAACATCATAATACAGTCATCACACAAGATAATCATCAGAGTATATACATTGAATTATTTACAATCCGGGATGTGGGATATGGGGGGGGGGGGGGGTTAGGTTTGGTTGGTATCAACACTTCTGTCATCAACAATCAGCATCAACAATTGCATCATCAGAGAAATGGACATTGAAAGAGTGTAGGACTGACTTGGTAGGATATGTATAGCAAGTAGTGGACACAGAGAGAGAGATCAGAAAGTATAAGAAAAAATGTCTACATTTGATTATTTACAATCCGAAGAGGTATTATGTGGAAAGGAGGGTGTTAGTTTAGGGTTGTAGTTGCCTGGAGGTGTTCTTTTAGTGCGGTTTTGAAGGAGGATAGAGATGCCCTTTATTTTACACCTGTTGGGAGTGGATTCCATAGTGAAGTGGCATAGAAAGAGAATGAGTTAAGACCTTTGTTAGTTTGGAATCTGGGTTTAACATGGTTAGTGTTAGTGTTAGTGTTGTTATGCTGTTTGTTACTTATGTATGTTATGTTGCAGCTATTTAAAATAGTTTTGTCAGTTTGTTCTGGCCTGAAATAAATTGGCCCTTTGAAACATATCTTTGTCTTTGTGTGTTGTATGTAGACCACATTGCTTAGCAGAGTTCAGTGATGCAAATGTATGTCAAGATGATCAACAGATTGTATTATTCTCCAGTGCAATAACAGTACTGAAATGATAATGATAATGGGAGCTTTAAAAACAAAAAGTAGAAGAAGTAACTAAATAGTTACTTTTCACAGTAACGCATTACTTTTTGGTGTAAGTAACTGAGTTAGTAACTGAGTTACTTTTGAAATAAAGTAACTAGTAACTGTAACTAGTTACTGGTTTTCAGTAACTAACCCAACACTGGACATAATGCATGTTTGGTTTTGGAGTTATGTTTATACCACTTTTACATTTAGTATGACAGTTATACTGTCCATCCATCCATCCATTTTCTACCGCTTATTCCCTTCGGGGTCGCGGGGGCGCTGGAGCCTATCTCAGCTACAATCGGGAGGAAGGCGGGGTACACCCTGGAAAAGTCGCCACCTCATCATATTAAGTAAAAAAAACTAAATTGTTTCTTTACAAACCTTACAAAATATTTTTTTCCAGTAATCTCACAAAGATACATTTCTCCAGGCATTATAGCCATTTTGCATGTGTGGTTTGGTAGTTATGTTTAAATAACTGTCCAATTGAATGTGACAGTATACTATCATGGTGAGTAAAACCAATATTTTGTATTTGCAAACCTTACTACAACAATTGATTTTAGTAAAACTCGCATGGATACAAAATTACAGGCATTTTCAAACATAATGCATGTTTGGTTTTGGAGTTATGTTTATATATTTTTTACATTTAGTATTACAGTTATACTGTCATATTGAGTAAAAAAACTAACTTGTGTCTTTATAAACCTTAAAAAGTATTTTTTTTCCAGTAAAACTCACAAAGATACATTTCTCCAGGCATTACTAGCCATTAATCATGTTTGGTTTAGAGTTATGTTTAAATAACTGTCATATTGAGTGTGGCAGATATACTGTCATTATGAGTAAAACCTATTTTTTGTATTTGTAAAATTAACAAAATAACTGATTCTGATAAAACTCACATAGATAAAATATTACAGGATTTTTTTAGACATAAAGCATGTTTCCATCATATTGAGTAAAAAAAAACTAACTTGTGTCCATACAAACCTTACAAAATATTTTTTTTCCAGTAAAACTCACAAAAATAAATTTCTCCAGTTATCATTAGCCATTTTGCAACTGTGGTTTAGAATTTATGTTTAAATAACAGTCAGATTGAATGTGACAGTATACTGTCATAGTGAGTAAAACCTAATTTTTGTATTTGTAAACCTTAACAAAATACCTGATTCTAGTAAAACTCACATAGATTCAATATTACAGGCATTTTTAGATGGATTGCATGTTTGGTATTGGAGTTATGTTTATATAACTTTTACATTTATTATGACAGTTATACAAACATATTGAATAAAAAAAACCTAATTTTTGTATTTATAAACCTTACCAAAATACCTGATTCTGGTAAAACTCACATAGATACAATATTACAGGCATTTTTAGACATAATGCATGTTTGATTTTGGAGTTATGTTTATATACATTTTTCCAGGCATTATTAGCCATTTATCATGTTTGGTTTAGGAGTTATGTTTAAATAACTGTCATATCAAATAATGCAGTTATACTGTCATTATGAGTAAAACCCAAGTTTGTAAACCTTACCAAAATACCTGATTCTGGTAAAACTCATATAGATTCAATATTACAGGCAGTTTAAGACGGATTGCAAGTTTGGTTTAGGAGTTTGTTTTTGGAATTATGTTTATATTACTTCTATATTTTGACAGTATACCATCATATTGAGTAAAAAAAAAAAAAAACTTTTGTCTTTACAAACCTTACAGAATATTTTTTTCTAGTAAAACTCACAAAGATACATTTCTCAAGGCATTATTAGCCATTTAGCATGTTTGGTTTAGGAGTTATGTTTAAATAACTGTTATTTTGAATATGGCAGTTATACTGTCATTATGAGTAAAACCCAATTTTTGTATTTATAAACCTTACCAAAATACCTGATTCTGGTAAAACTCACATAGATTCAATATTACAGGCATTTTTAGACGTATTGCAAGTTTGGTTTTGGAGTTATATTTATTTAACTTTCATATTTAGTATGACAGTTATACTGTCATATTAAGTAAAAAAAAACTAACTTGTGTCTTTACAAACCTTATAAAATATTTATTTTTTTTCCAGGAAAACTCACAAGATACATTTATCCAGGCATTATTAGCCATTTTGTATTTGTGGTTTAGGAGTATGTTTAAATAACTGTCAGATTGAATGTGACAGTATACTGTCATAGTGAGTAAAACCAAATTTTTGTATTTGTAAACCTTACCAAAAATACCTGATTCTGGTAAAAATCACATAGATACAATATTGCAGGCATTTTTAGACATAATGCATGTTTGGTTTTGGAGTTATGTTTATACAACTTTCATATTTAGTATGACAGTTATACCATCATATTGAGTAAAAAAAAATAACTTGTGTTTTTATAAACCTTACAAAAAAAAAATTTCCCAGTAAAACTCACAAAGATACATTTCTCCAGGCATAATTAGCCATTTATCATGTTTGGTTTAGGAGTTATGTTTAAATAACTGTTATATTGAGTGTGGCAGTTATACTGTCATTATGAGTAAAACCTATTTTTTGTATTTGGGGCGGCATGGCGTAGTGGGTAGAGCAACCGTGCCAGAAACCTGAGGGTTGCAGGTTCGCTCCCCGCCTCTTACCATCCAAAAAAATCGCTGCCGTTGTGTCCTTGGGCGGGACACTTCACCCTTTGCCCCCGGTGCCACTCACACCGGTGAATTGAATGATGAATGATAGGTGGTGGTCGGAGGGGCCGTTGGCGCAAAATTGCAGCCACGCTTCCGTCAGTCTACCCCAGGGCAGCTGTGGCTATGAAAGTAGCTTACCACCACCAGGTGTGAATGATTGATGGGTTCTACATGTAAAGCGACTTTGGGTACTTAGAAAAGCGCTATATAAATCCCAGTTATTATTATTATTATTTGTAAACCTTACCAAAATACCTGATTCTGGTAAAACCCACATCGATACAATATTACAGGAATTTTTAGACATAAAGCATGTTTGGTTTTGGAGTTATGTTTATATAACTTTCATATTTAGTATGACAGTTATCCCATCATATTGAGTAAAAAAAACTAATTTGTATCTTTACAAACCTTACAAAATATTGTTTTCCTGTAAAATTCACAAATATACATTTCTCTAGGCATTATTAGTCATTTTGCATTTGTGTTTTAGGAGTTATGTTTAATTAACTGTCATATTGAGTGTGGCAGTTATACTGTCACTATGAGTAAAACCTAATTTTTGTATTCGTAAACCTTACCAAAATACCTGATTCTGATTAATCTCACATATATTCAATATTACAGGCATTTTTAGACGGATTGCATATTTGGTTTTGGAATTATGTTAAATTGTGTAAAAAAAAACAACTAACTTGTGTCTTTACAAACCTTACAAAATATTTTTTCCAGTAAAACTCACAAAGATACATTACTCAAGGCATTATTAGCCATTTTGTCAGATTAATTGTGACAGTATACTGTCATTATGAGTAAAACTAATATTTTGTATTTTTAAACCTTACAAAAACAACTGATTCTAGTAAAACTCACATGGATACAAAATTATAAGCATTTTTAGACATAATGCATGTTTGGTGGCAGTCAATGTGGCAGTTAAAGTTAAAGTTAAACACCTAGTAACACACACACTAGGTGTGGCGAAAGTTGTCCTCTGCATTTGACCCATCCCCTTGTTCACCCCCTGGTAGGTGAGGGGAGCAGTGGGCAGCAGCGGTGCCGCGCCCGGCAATTATATTTGGTGATTTAATCCCCAATTCCAACCCTTGATGCTGAGTGCCAAGCAGGGAGGTAATGGGTCCCATTTTTTTTATCGTCTTTGGTATGACTCAGCCGGGGTTTTGAACTCACAACCAACCGATCTCAGGGCGAACACTCTAACCACTAAGCAACTGAGTAGGTTATACTTATCAACCTTACCAAAATACCTGATTCTGGTAAAACTCACATTGATACAATATTACAGGCATTTTTAGACAGAATGCATGTTTGGTTTTGGAGTTATGTTTATATAACTTTCATATTTAGTATGACAGTTATACCATCATATTAAATAACAAAAACTAACTTGTGTCTTCATAAACCTTACAAATTCGTTTTTTCCAGTAAAACTCACAAAGATACATTTCTCCAGGCATTATTAACCATTTTGCATGTGTGGTACAGGAGTTATGTTTACATAACTGTCATATTAAATATGGCAGTTATACTGTCATTATGAGAAAAACCCAATTTTTGTATTTGTAAACCTTACCAAAATACCTGATTCTGGTAAAACTCACATTGATTCAATATTTTAGGCATTTTTAGATGGATTGCAAGTTTGGTTTTGGAGTTATGTTTATTTAACTTTCATATTTAGTACGACAGTTATACTGTCATATTGAGTAAAAAAAACTAACTTGTGTCTTTACAAACCTTACAAACTATTTTTTTTTCCAGTAAAACTTACAAAGATACATTTCTCCAGGCATTATTAGTAATTTTGCATGTGTGGTTTAGGAGTTATGTTTAAATAACAGTCAGATTGAATGTGACAATACTGTCATAGTAGTTTTTTACTCAATATGCCAGTGATGTTCTTAAAATCCTGAGATAAGGTAATCAAAGCCTAAAACAATGCATCCTGTGAGTTTTACTCGAAACATTTGCTATTTTAAGGCTTGCAAACACAAAAAGTAGTTTTTTACTCATTATGACAGTAATGTTCTTAAAATCCTGAGATAATGCGAAATAAGCAATAAAAATGTTTTTCAACATAATTCCTTCACCAAACATGCAACATGTCTTATAATGCCTGACATGTATCTTTGTTAATTTTACTAGAAACATTATCTTTTGTAAGTTTTTTTAATTCAATATGACAGTATTACTGTCATCCCAAATATGAAAGTTATATAAACATAACTCCAAAACTGAACATGCATTATGTCTAAAAAATGCCTAAAATATTGTATCTAAGTGAGTTTTACAAGAATCAGGTAATTTGGTAAGGTTTACAATTACATAAATTAGGGGTTTACTCATAACATCACTGCTACATTCAATGTGACAGTTATTTAAACATAACTTCCTAACCACACATGCAAATAGGTTAATAAAGCCTAAAACAATACATTCTTGTGAGTTTTACTCGAAACATATGCTATTTTAAGGCTTGCAAACACAAAAAAACTTTTTTACTCATTATGACAGTAATGTTCTTAAAATCCTGAAATAATGCAAAATAAACAATACAAATGTTTTTTATCATAATTCCTACACCAAACATGCAAAATGTCTAATAATGCCTGGAGACATGTATCCTTGTTAGTTTCACTAGAAAAACTATCTTTCGTAAGTTTTGCAATGACGCAAGTTAGTTTTTTTTAATTCAATATGACAGTATAACTGTGATACCAAATATGAAAGTTATAGAAACATAACTCCAAAACTGAACATGCATTATGTCTAAAAATGCCTCTAATATTGTATCTATGTGAGTTTTACCAGAATCAGGTAATTTGGTAAGGTTTACAAGTACAAAAATTGTTTTTTTTTCATAATGACAGTATAACTGCTACATTCAATTTGACTGTTATTTAAACATAACTTCCTAACCACACAAATGCAAATAGGCTAATAAAGCCTAAAACAATGCATCCTTTTACTCGAAACATATGCTATATTAAGGCTTGCAAACACAAAAAGTAGTTTTTTACTCCTTATGACAGTAATGTTCTTAAAATCCTGTGATAATGCGAAATAAGCAATACAAATTTTTTTCATTATAATTCCTACACCAAACATTTAACATGTCTAATAATGCCTGAAGACATGTATCTTTGTTAGTTTTACTACAAAAAATATATTTTGTAAGTTTACTAAAGAGGCAAGTTTGTTTTGTTAATTCAATATGACAGTATAACTGTTATACCAAATATAGAAGTTATATAATCCTAACTCCAAAACTGAACATGCATTATGTCCAAAAATGCCTAAAATATTGTATCTATGATAGTTTTAAAAGAATCAGGTAATTTGATAAGGTTTACAAATTCAAAAATTAGGGTTTACTCATAATGACAGATAACTGCTACATTCAATTTGACAGTTATTTAAACATAACTTCCTAACCACTAATGCAAAAAGGCTAATAAAGCCTTAAACAATGCATCCTTGTGAGTTTTACTCGAAACATATGCTTTTTTAAGGCTTGCAAACACTAAAAGTAGTTTTTACTCAATATGACAGTAATGTTCTTAAATTCCTGAGATAATGCAAAAAAAGCAATACAAATGTTTTTCAACATAATTCCTACACCAAACATGCAAAATGTCTAATAATGCCTGGAGACTTGTATCCCTGTTAGTTTCACTAGAAAATTTATCTTTTGTAAGTTTTGCAAAGACGCAAGTTAGTTTTTTTAATTCAATATGACAGTATAACTGTCATACCAATTATAAAAGTTATATAAACATAACTCCAAAACTGAACATGTATTATGTCTAAAAATGCCTAAAATATTGTATCTATGTGAGTTTTACAAGAATCAGGTAATTTGGTAAGGTTTACAATTACATAAATTAGGGTTTACTCATAAGACAGATAACTACTACATTCAATTTGACAGTTATTTAAACATAACTTCCTAACCACGCATGCAAAAAGGCTAATAAAGCCTAAAACAATGCATCCTTGTGAGTTTTACTTTAAACATATGCTTTTTTATGGCTTGCAAACACTAAAAGTATTTTTTTACTCAATATGACAGTAATGTTCTTAAAAACCCGAGATAATGCGAAAAAAAAGCAATAAATATGTTTTTCAACATAATTCCTACACCAAACATGCAAAATGTCTAATAATGCCTGGAGACATGTATCCTTGTTAGTTTCACTAGAAAAAATTATCTTTTGTAAGTTTTGCCAAGACGAAAGTTAGTTTCTTTAATTCAATATGACAGAATAACTGTCATACTAAATGTAAAAGTTATATAAACATAACTCCAAAAGTAAAGATGCATTATGTCTAAAAATGCCTGTAATATTGAATCTATGTGAGTTTTACTAGAACGAGGTATTTTGTTAAGGTTTACAAATAAAAAAATAGGTTTTACTCATGATGACAGTATAACTGCAACACACATTATGACAGTTATTTAAATATAACTCCTAAACCTCACATGCAAAATGACTATTAATGCCAGGAGAAATGTATCTTTGTGAGTTTTACTGGAAAAAAAATAGTTTGTAAAATTGTAAAGACACAAGTTAGCTTTTTTTTACTCAATATGACAGTATAACTGTCATACTAAATATGAAAGTTGAATAAATATAACACCAAAACCAAACTTGCAATCTGTCTTAAACTGCCTGTCATATTGAATCTATGTGAGTTTTACCAGAATCATGTATTTTGGTAAGGTTTACAAATACAAAACTTGGGTTTTACTCATAATGACAGTATAACTGCAACATTTGATATGACAGTTATTTAAACATTACTCCTAAACCAATTATGATAAATGGCTAATAATGCCTAGAGAAATGTATATTTGTGAATTTTACTGGAAAACAATATTTTCTAAGGTTAGTAAAGATACAAATTAGTTTTTTTTACTCAATATGATGGTATAACTGTCATGCAAAATATGAAAGTTAAATAAACATAACTCCAAAACCAAACATGCATTATGTCTAAAAATTCCTGTAATATTGTATCTATGTGAGTTTTACCAGAATCAGTTGTTTTTGTAAGGTTTAAAAATACAAAACATTAGTTTTACTCATAATGACAGTATACTGTCACAATTAATCTGACAAAATGGCTAATAATGCCTTGAGGAATGTATCTTTGTGAGTTTTACTGGAAAAAATATTTTGTAAGGTTTGTAAAGACACAAGTTAGTTTTTTTTTTACACAATTTAACAGTATAGCTGTCATACTATATATGAAAGTTGTATAAACATAATTCCAAAACCAAATATGCAATCCGTCTAAAAATGCCTGTATTATTGAATATATGTGAGTTTTATCAGAATCAGGTATTTTGGTAAAGTTTACAAATACAAAAATTAGGTTTTACTCACTATGACGGTATACTGTCACATTCAATCTGACAGTTATTTAAACATACTCTAACTCCTAAACCATAAATACAAAATGGCTAATAATGCCTGGAGAAATGTATCTTTGTGAGTTTTCCTGGAAAAAAAAATTATATTTTATAAGGTTTGTAAAGAGACAAGTTAGTTTTTTTTCTTAATATGACAGTATAACTGTCATACTAAATATGAAAGTTAAATAAACATAGCTCCAAAACCAAACTTGCAATACGTCTAAAAATGCCTGTAATATTGAATCTATGTGAGTTTTACCAGAATCAGGTATTTTGGTAAGGTTTACAAATACAACAATTGGGTTTTACTCATAATGACAGTATAACTGCCATATTCAAAATAACAGTTATTTAAAAATAACTGCTAAACCAAACATGCTAAATGGCTAATAATGCCTGGAGAAATGTATCTTTGTGAGTTCTACTAGAAAAAAATAATTTGTAAGGTTTGTAAAGACAAAAGTTATTTTTTTTTTACTCAATGATGGTATAACTGTCAAACTAAATATAAAAGTAATATAAACATAATTTCAAAACCAAACTCTTAAACCAAACTTGCAATCCGTCTTAAACTGCCTGTAATATTGAATCTATATGAGTTTTACCAGAATCAGGTATTTTGGTAAGGTTTACAAAAACAAAACTTGGGTTTTACTCATAATGACAGTATAACTGCATTATTTGATACGACAGTTATTTAAACATAACTCCTAAACCAAACATTATAAATAGCTAATAATGCCTGGAAAAATGTATATAAACATAACTCCAAAACCAAACATGCATTATGTCTGAAAATGCCTGTAATATTGTATCTATGTGAGTTTTACCAGAATCAGGTATTTTGGTAAGGTTTATAAATACAAAAATTAGGTTTTACTCATAATGACAGTATAACTGCCACCCTCAATATGACGGTTATGTTAACATAACTCCTAAACCACTCTCATGAGGCCCTTCTGCTTGGGTGAAGGCTTTGGCCTTATGTAGAGTTTGCCAAAACACCCCCCACTCAATCTTTCCATGGATACATCGGGAAGATCGCCGACTGTAGGCAAACTAAGTGCGCGTGATTGGTTTTGGTGGTTGTGCCAAGATTTTCTATTCCTGTTCCTCAGCAGGTAGTAGGACAACCAATCGTCTTACGTCTCTATGCAGAACGGTGGCTTGAAGCTTTTCCTTTCTGCTGCTTGAATTGGGATGGCTGGTCTTTGCCTTTGGGGCTTTTGTCAGGAGGACACAGTAGCTTGGGAAAACCCGGATGTGGACATCGCTCACAATGCCCTTGTTGTCTGGATTGGTGCTGACAACTCTGCCAAGCATGAAGTGACTTCTTAGTGCGTTCTGGTCGCATAACCAGACAATGTCTCCCACAGTGACATTTCTTTCAGTGGTATGCCACTTGCTTCGGACAACGAGATGGGGACCTGCGAGTTGACTCCAAGATTTCCAGAATTTGGTTACCTCTTCTTGCATTGCCCTTAGCCTTTTGTAGGGGTAACTGGAAAAGTCAAATGTTTTGGGGTCTCCACTTTGAGATGCTCGACCAAGCAGGAGGCTGTTTGGTGTGACATATTGGATACAGTTTTCTTTGTGGTCCAAAGGAGTTAGCTTTGCTTTGGATTCAACCAGTCTGATGATGGGACCCAGGTCTGTGATCCATCTCAGGTACATTACCGCTCCGTAAGCATGCTCACTTCCATCAGAGAATGTGATCGCCGAGGGTGGTTCAATAATGAAGCATTTGGGGGTTAGAGCCCTGGTGAACAGGATCTTGCTGAGTTGATGGTACTCCTCGAACAGATTGATTGCATCACCTCTGAGTTCTTCTGAGAGTGCAATGTCCCACGTGTCTTTGACTGGACGGCTATCAGCATTTGCCTCTTGAAACGCCCTCCGTACCAGAATAGCTCCCTTCTGCTTGGCAGGAGTTACAAGGCCAACTGGGTCGTACAGTCCTGACACTTGACTGAGAAGTTCTCTTCTTGTCAAAGGGTTGGGTGTCATGGCTCTGATTTCCTCTTGCAGAAGGTCTTCACCTACCCGCATCTTTTGCTTCCTCTTTGAAAAGTTGATTCCGATTCTGACATGGAGCTTATCTTCCTTGACTCTGTAGCCCAGACCGAGTGCCTTGTTGTCATCATCGCTCATCTGGTTTGGTAAGATAATGGTATTTTTCATTGTCCTTTCCTCTTCAGAGCGCTCCTTCCTCCCACTTTGCCCAGTGAAGACCCATGGCTTCAACTCAAACCCCCGGCCTTCAGGATCCTCTCCACGTTGGCTGTGATGATGTTTAGCTGGTCAAGGTTGTTGTGGGAAGTGAGGATGTCATCAACATAGCTGTCATTGTGAAGCACTCGACGCTCCTCTTCAAGATGGGCAAAGAGAGGGAGGTTTGCAGTTTCACGCATTGCCAGCTTCGCTATGCACCCTGCCGGTTTGTCTCCTATGTTCACTCTTGTTATTGCGTATTCCTCCAGGTCCTCATTCTCTGCATCTCGCCAGAGGAACCTGTGAAGGTGCACTTCTTGGTCTTCCAGCCAGATTGAGTTATACATCTTTTTGATGTCACCCAGCGCAGCATGTGCTCCACTTCTGAATTGGAGAAGCACAGCTCGAATCTGGTTGAGGACGTCAGGGCCTTTCATCAGCAGGTCATTCATTCTGACGCCTCTGCACTTTTGACTGCTGTTCCAGACAATTCTCACTGGAGTTGTGACTGAGTGTGGGTTAGGGGCAATGAGGTGACTGAGATACCAAACTGGTCCATCCCACTTGGTGATGGTGTCTTTGGGTAGTTTGATGGCTGCTTGTCGATCAATCATGTCATGCACTTGTGCAGCATATGCCACCACCAGGTGTTTTGGCAAGTTGCTTTTCCGTTCTCAGGAATGTGGCCTCAACTGTTTTTCTATTATTTGGTAGTGACATGGGGTCCTCCACCCAAGGATACCTGGCACGCCAATGTGGCTCTTTGCTGTGGTTGTCCTCCGTGACATAGGTGAGGCCACCCTTTACCACTTCAAGCTCTCGCTCCTCTGCAAGAGTCATTTCTTTGCCGCCTGGTTGACATTTTCCACAGCGGCATCCTCCACACTTCGGGTCACATGCTGTACCAATACTGTCCCATTTCCACCAGTCTAGGAAGTCCCGGTTGGTGGTTGAAGTGTTTGACCTCTGGAACTTGGCGTGAACCTGAGTGTTGGGAGGTTTTTTACAAGCTGGGCCAGTGAGTTCTTCATACCTCAAAGCAGCAGTCCTCATTGATCTCGCAAAGTGTGTTTTGGACATGTGGGCGGAAACAGTGAGGTCTTCAAAGAGTTCAGGATGAGCGCCTCCAACTGTCATTCCCAGTGGCCCGTCCCACAGTACAAGGTCTCCGATACCTCTGATCCGTTGATGTGCTAGCTGGCCCTCTCTGTGACTTATGAGCAAACTGACTTCATCGGGTCTTGTCAGAGCTCCAAGTGGGACATCCGGAAAGAATTTCTGCAGCCGTTTTGAGTCCACACTTTTATGGATGTCTACAATGCTGTCCAGACCATAACAGACCAATTGATGAGATTTCATAGTGCCTCTTGGAGTCTTCACTCTGATCTTCAAGAGGTACCGCTTTGTTTCCACAATGGTCTTCATTCCTCTGACACCATGGACAATGAGTGTGATGTCTTCGCTCCTGAGGTTCAGTTTGTCTGCAGCCTTGTGGGTGATGTAATTGGTGTCGGACGACAGGTCGATCAGTGTTCCAATCTTTTCTCCAGCGTTTGCGGTGACCTCCAATAGCATCATCATTACTGGCAGTTCTTGCAATCCACTTTCAGCTAAAAGTCCTGATTTCACTTTTGTGGTGTTGAACGTCTTGGATGCAGCATTGGAGAACGCATTATGAAACTGCCTTGCCAGCTCTGGGGAAAGCTTCTTGACAAAGTCCTCTTGTTCTTCTGTGTATGTTCTCCTGCTTTTGCCATCCATTGAGCCAGGTTTGCTCTTTTTCTGTGCCGAGTTGCTTTTCTTGTTTGGACAGAGGTAGAAATGATGCTCAGGTGCATGTTCATCCTTGCAGGCATGGTTGGTGCATAGGAAATCATCTTTGCAGTCTGAACTGTCATCATGGACTTCAAGACATCTCTTGCATGCTCCCAACTTCTTAGCAGCAGCCTTTTTCTCTGCAAGCTGAAGTGCCCGGAACTGCATGCAATAGTACAGCTTCTTCCTGTGCTTCCCATTTCCACAGACAACACAGCCAGTGTGGTCATCACTTGCTTTGGTGGATTTTGTTCGAGCATGTCTTGGCTCAGGCTTCGATTCCCTCTTGTTAGGTTCCTCATCCAGTTGTTCCAGCTGCTCATATATGCTCTCTTGCTCTTTGAGGAAGTCCAAGAGACCGTCAAACCTGCTTTCTGGAGTCACAGCATTCCTGGTGTCTGCTGCATAGATGAGCCATTCCTTTCTGAGAGGTCCTGGGAGTTTCCCCATAATCGACTTGGTCACAAGTGGGTTTTTGATGGCGCCGGTGTCCCCAAGCTCGCTGAGATCTTGAAGCGCCTTCTCCACATCTTGGATTAGCTCCACGACTTTTCGCGGCTGGTTACTTTTGACGGGTTGGATTCTTTGCAACTCCTCCACTATCTCTATAGCAATGGAAGTCCGGTTGCCATAGCGGTTCTCCAGAACACGGAAGATGTCATCGGCAGTGTTATGAGTGGTGAGACGAAGGTCTTTCCTGATCTTGTCCTCAACACTGTCCAGCAATTGGGCCTTCTTCACCTCCTTGGAACCAGTTGGCTCACCTTGTCTCTGGAGTGCTTCCCTGTCCTTTTTCCACCTGTGGAATTCACGTTTGTTTCCAGTGAATTTAGGAAGGGCTGTGGGTTTCAACTTGATGGCTGGCACAGGATGACTGGGAGAAATTGGTTCCCTCCTGACTTCTTCCTTTATCCTCTGTTGTATGAAGTCAGCTTTCTTGGAAACCAGCTTGGTGGTCTGTAGTTCCAGACCTTTTAAGCTTGTCAGAATTTCAACTACTGTATCTTCAGGGACCCATTGTCTCCACCGACCATGCACCTCCTTTGCAGTCTTTACCAGTCCTTCCAGGTGGTTCAGCATGAACTCATATCCATCCAGGTTCATATCCTCCGGTTCCACAGCAGTGGTGCGTCTACACTCCTCATCTGCTGCCAGAAGAGCTATGGACATTTCATCTTTTCCAAACGTGTACCACAGGGCCTTCTGGAGTTGACCTTTGACCTTTGCCCGCTTTGACTCACACTCCTTTGAAGTAATATACAGATCTTCTTGTTGCTCTTGGGTGAGTTCAGTTTCTCCATCTTTTAGCTGTGTCAGAAGTTTGGCCTCTACCTTGTCATTGGCTTCCATGACTTTGTCAGCTGCTGCAATGAGTGTCTTGAAACTGTCTCTGAGCTCCTCCTCAGACAAGTCATCATGGTTCCTGGTGAGGCTGTTGACAAGGCGGGTGAATGATGCTTTTGCAGTTGTCCTCTCGGTCTTTAGCTGGTCAAGCACCTTCTTGTCAGCCATATTTATAGCACAAGTGGAGTTGGAGTAAATTTGGTGAAATTAACTTTTGAGTCTTTGGTCCAGATCTCCTTTTCCTGGTTGTCCAGTGGGGATCGGTTTTTCACTGTCAAGTTATGTTTTGTTTGTTTGTTTTCTCCCCTAACTTGAAAAGGGTTTGACTTTTTGACCAGGGGTTTCACTGGGACTTCACTCTTTGTTTTAATCCAATGATGAGACAAATCTCTGTTTATCCTTTTATTTTGGACTTGATTGTCTCTTTTTTTCATTGAATAGATGTAAGGTGAAAAACCTTTGGAAAAGGTGGACAAATACAAAAGCAATTAGGGACCAAATATAATCAAATTACAATAAACCATTTTTTAACATAAAAGTGTTTCCAAATGTACATATAGTGACCTTTAACAGCTTGGATTTGACATTTAAACATTTTAACAACCACTTGGCAAATAAAATAAATTCAACACATCAAATCAAAACATCCAAATAATATAAGTAATCTCACCGTCAGCCACCCTGGTCTCTTTAAACAGTTATCTCTATTGTATTTGTCAAAATCTTCTCGAGCAGTGTTTGTTGGCCTGAAGTCTGAGCTGGAGCTGCAGACTTAAAAAGAGTGGATTTGATTGCTTCAGGTGAGAGCCTTCCTGATTACTGATGGTCTTCAGCTGTTGTAAAATGTTGTCTGTAATTCCAGTGCTGTCCTCTGGGGGGGAATGGGAGCCAAACTGACATTTGGACATGAGGCCCTTCTGCTTGGGTGAAGGCTCTGGCCTTATGTAGAGTTTGCCAAAACAACCACACATGCAAAATGGCTAATAATGCCTGGAGAAATGTATCTTTGTGAGTTTTACAGGAAAAAAAATATTTTGTAAGGTTTGATAAGACACAAGTTCATTTTTTTTATTCAATATGTTTGTATAACTGTCATAATAAATGTAAAAGTTATATAAACATAACTCCAATACCAAACATGCAATCCGTCTAAAAATGCCTGTAATATTGAATCTATGTGAGTTTTACTAGAATCAGGTATTTTGTTAAGGTTTACAAATACAAAAATTAGGTTTTATTCACTATGACAGTATACTGTCACATTCAATCTGACTGTTATTTAAACACAAATTCTAAACCACAGATGCAAAATGGCTAATAATAACTGGAGCAATGTATTTTTGTGAGTTTTACTGGAAAAATAATATTTTGTAAGGTTTGTATAGACACAAGTTAGTTTTTTTTTTTAATCCTGTAATATTTTATCCATGTGAGTTTTATCAGAATCAGTTATTTTTGTAATTTTACAAATACAAAAAATAAGTTTTACTTATAATGACAGTATATCTGCCACACTGAATATGACAGTTATTTAAACATAACTCTAAACCAAACATGATTAATGGCTAATAATGCCTGGAGAAATGTATCTTTGTGAGTTTTACTGGAAAAAAAATATTTTTTAAGGTTTATAAAGACACAAGTTAGTTTTTTTTTTACTCAATATGACAGTATAACTGTAATACTAAATGTAAAAAATATATAAACATAACTCCAAAACCAAACATGCATTATGTTTAAAAATGCCTGTAATTTTGTATCCATGCAAGTTTTACTAAAATCAATTGTTGTAGTAAGGTTTGAAAATACAAAATATTGGTTTTACTCACCATGATAGTATACTGTTACATTCAATTTGACAGTTATTTAAAAATAACTACCAAACCACACATGCAAAATGGCTATAATGCCTGGAGAAATGTATCTTTGTGAGATTACTGGAAAAAAATATTGTGTAAGGTTTGTAAAGAAACAATTTAGTTTTTTTTACTTAATATGATGAGGTGGCGACTTTTCCAGGGTGTACACCGCCTTCCGCCCGATTGTAGCTAAGATAGGCTCCAGCGCCCCCCGCGACCCCGAAGGGAATAAGCGGTAGAAAAAGGATGGACGGAATAACTGTCATACTAAATGTAAAAGTAGTACATGCATTATGTCTAAAAATGCCTGTAATATTGTATCCATGTGAGTTTTACTAGAATCAGTTGTTTTTGTAAATTTTGCAAATACAAAATATTGGTTTTACTCACTATGACATTCAATCTGACAGCTATTTAAACATAACTTCTAAACCACACATGCAAAATGACTAATAATGCCTGTAAAAATGTATCTCTGTGAATTTTACTGGAAAAAAATTTTTTGTAAGGTTTGTAAAATTACAAGTTTGTTATTTTTTTTACTCAATTTGACAGTATAACTGTCATACTAAATATGAAAGTTATATACACATAACTCTAAAACCAAACTTGCAATCCGTCTAAAAATGCCTGTAATATTGAATCTATGTGAGTTTTACCAAAATCAGGTATTTTGGTAAGATTTACAAATACAAAAATTAGGTTTTACTCATAATGACAGTATAACTGCCACACTCAATATGACAGTTTTTTAAACATAACTCCTTAAAAAAAGTGCAAAATGACTAATAATGCCTGGAAAAATGTATCTGTGAATTTTAATGGAAAAATTTGTAAAGACACAAATTAGTTTTTTTTACTCAATATGATGGTATAACTGTCATACTAAATATGAAAGTTATAAAACATAACTCCAAAACCAAACATGTTTTATGTCTAAAGATTCCTGTAATATTGAGTTGAGTTGAGTTTGAGTTTATTTCGAACATGCAAGTATACAACATGATACATCACAATCTCCAGTTTCTCTTTTCAACATGTTCGAAAAGGAGTAGGAAGAAGCAGAGCTTATTTAATCCTACCCCTTTTCTCTTACATAACAGTTGCTAAAACTTTTGTTCACTTCCTGTTCTCAATTTATTCACAATATACTCCATAAGCAATCACAATAAAATAAGTAAATAAATAATAATTGGTGAAGTAAGTTACATTTCATATGTTGAAATAAGTAAGATTATTTTGTGAGTGAAAGAATGAAAGAATGGATGAGTTAAATAAATTCAGAATGTTTATCATGGTTCTTCTTCTTTGTACTTTGTAAACACTTTAAGTTTGAAGAGTTTCTTGGAGTGGATCATATTAGTACATTGTTTGATTGCTTTGCTTAATCCATTCCATAATTTAATTCCACATACTGATATACTGAAGGTCTTAAGTGTTGTACGTGCATACAAATGTTTTAAATTACATTTCTCCCTAAGATTATATTTCTCCTCTTTTTTTGAGAAGAATTGTTGTATATTCTTGGGTAGCAGGTTATAGTTTGCTTTGTGTATAATTTTAGCTGTTTGCAAATTCACTATGTCGTAGAATTTCAGAATCTTTGATTCAATAAATAAAGGATTTGTGTGTTCTCTATATCCAACATTATGTATTATTCTAACTGATCTTTTTTGTAACACCGTTAATGAATGAAGTGTACTTTTGTAATTATTTCCCCATATTTCTGCACAATAACTCAGATATGGTAACACTAGTGAGCAGTAGAGAATATGAAGTGATTTTTTGTCTAGAACATGTTTTGCTTTATTCATTATTGACGTATTTCTTGCTACTTTATGTTGTATATTTTTACGTGGGATTTCCAGTTCAATCTATCATCAATCATTATACCTAGAAATTTGGTTTCATTTACTCTTTCAATTTCTATTCCGTCTATTTGTATTTGTGTTTGACTTTCTCTTCTACTGTTACCAAATAGCATTATTTTAGTTTTACTGAGATTCAACGATAGTCTGTTTTTATCAAACCATCTTTTTAATTTGTTAATTTCTTCTGTTATTATTTGTAGTATCTTCTGTGTGTTCTCTCCTGAACAAAACGCTGTTGTATCATCCGCAAATAATACTAACTTTAAATCTTTTGTAACTTTACAAATGTCATTTATATATAGATTGAATAATTTAGGTCCTAGTATTGATCCCTGAGGTACACCACAGGATATATTTAACGTTGTAGAGGTGTGTTCGCCTACCTTCACGTATTGTTTCCTGTTCATTAGATAACTTCTTATCCAGTTTAAGACTAACCCTCTGATGCCATATCGTTCTAGTTTTTTGATTAAAATTTTGTGATTAATTGTGTCAAATGCTTTAGTTAGATCCATAAAAACTGCTGCCGCACATTTTTTATTATCTATAGCATTGGTAATTTCTTCTGTAATTTCAATTAAAGCCATCGAAGTTGAAACATTAGCTCTGTATCCATATTGATTTTCTTCGAGTATTCTATTTTTATTTATGAAACTCTCTAATCTGTTATTGAACAGTTTTTCAATGATTTTAGAAAATTGTGGAAGTAAGGAAACAGGTCTATAGTTTGTAAATTGATGTTTGTCGCCAGTCTTGTAAATTGGTGCAACTTTAGGTATTTTCATTTTGTTTGGAAATATACCTGTTTGAAATGATAGGTTACTAATATACATTAATGGTCCTGAGATCTCTTCAATAACCTTTTTTATCGTTTCCATATCAATTTCATTACAATCAGTTGAAGTCTTGGATTTACATTTTTTCACGATTGTAACTATTTCCTCCTGTGTCACATTACTGAGGAACATGGAGTTGGGATTTCGCTCTATGGTATCATTATAGTCCTCAATTGAAACTGGGTCTGGAATCATTTCTTCCAATTTTGGTCCAATATTTACAAAATAATTATTGAAACTTTCAACTACTTCCTTTATGTTGTCATTTTTTTAATTTCCGTCTAAGAAGTATTGAGGGTAGTCCCTCTTAGTGCCATTTTTAATAATGCTATTGAGGATGCCCCATGTTGCTCTCATATTAGTTTTGTTCTTGTCCAATAATTCACTGTAATATTCTTTTCTACATAATCGTAGTATGTATGTTAACTTGTTTTTATACTTTTTGTACTTAATTTCTGCCTCTGTAGTTCTTTGTGCTATAAATTTCCTATATAGTGTATTCTTCTTCTTACAAGCATTTTTTAATCCTTTTGTCATTCATGGTTGATTATTCTTTCTCTGCTTATTACTGAGTTGTATCCATGGACAATGTTTGTTATAAAGTATTATGAACTTGTTTAAGAAATGTTCATATGCTTCATCAACCTCATTTTCATTGTACACATTGTCCCAATCTTGCTTTTGTAGCTCAATTTTGAAAGCAATCATCCTCTTCTCTGTGCACAGTCTTCGAAATGTCCTTTTGTCTTCCATGTTCTTCTTGTAGTTTCCATCATATATTGTAAAAACTGGCAGATGATCACTAACATCGGTTATAAGTAGACCACTTGTAGTGTTATTATCAAAATCATTGGTAAAAATATTATCAATAAGTGTGGCACAGTGTCCTGTAATTCTGCTTGGCTTTGTGATTTTAGGATATAAACTGATGCTGTACATTGTATCAATGAAGTCATCAATAGACTTTTGCTTGTTAGGGTTCAATAAGTCAATATTAAAGTCACCACATAAGAAAATTATTCTTTGCCCATTGTCCATGTAAGTAGCCTTGATCCATTCTTCAAATGTTTCTATACTTGACTTAGGTGATCTAGATATACAACTGATGAATATGTTTTTGCTTTTTTCCTGACATATTTCAATTGTTATACATTCTAAGATATTATCTATAGCAAATGACATGTTTTTTACCACTTTGTAGTTCAGGTTCTTTATCACGTACACAGCTACTCCTCCCCCATTTTTGTTGTTTCTGTTGATGTAGTTTAGTTCATATCCATCCAGATCAAAATGTATTCCTTTTTTATCATCAATCCATGTTTCCGTGACAGCAATCACTTTGAAGGGTTCGTTGATGTGTTCCAAAAAGTTCTTAATATTGTTGTAGTTTGCATACAAGCTTCTGCTATTAAAATGAATAATTGACAATTTGTTATCACATTTAATGTTGCTGTTATATTGATCATCCGTATAATAAAAACAATTATTACTGAAGTGGGAGAAAAAATTTGTATCTGGATCTATATCATTTTCCAAATCCTGGTTTTTGTGATCTTTGTTGCAGAAATTTTTTAGTTCCATGTTTTCTTGTTCAACAATCTTTGATGTTGTTTCAATAATCTCTATAAGTGTAGGTGGATGCAATTCTGAATCTAGGTCCTCTTGTTTAGTCGTCCCTTGGAACATAGTAGTGTTGATGCTGAATTTAGGTCCTTGTTTTCTGTCAGAGTCCATTATCATCGTTGTTGTGGAAGCTGTGTAGACTTTAAAAATTGTCCAGGTCCTTGATGTCATGGACAGCAAGTACTCTTGCTTCTGGACCTCCATTCAGCTTGATGTAGATTTTACAGTTGGCGCTCCAAGTTCCCTGGATTTTTCCCTGCTTTCTCAAGTCGCGTGCTTTCTTGGCGATTCCAGCATTACGTTTTGTGAGATGCTCATTCATGTACACATTTGTTCCCTTCAGCTTCTTTCCTTGTCTCAGCAATGCCATTTTAGATTTTCTGTTTACAAGTTTCACGAGCACGACTGGAGTGGCGTTGTTGTTTCTTCCGTTCAGTGGGATGCATGTTTTGATGGTATTAATGTCAATTTCAATTTCTTTTGATTGCAGAAAGTTGACCACTTGCTGTTCTGCTGAGACCATATCCATTTCATCTGGTTCACCTTCATTATTCACAGCTTTCGCATAGGATCTTGGTTTAATTCGGTGCCCTGTCACGATGATATCATTCATCCGTTTATCCTGATCCATTCCATCTATGATATTCTTCAGCATGTTGTTGTCTTCTTGAAGGATCTTTATTTGTTTGCCCATTTCAGTGGCTTCATTATTTCTGATGGTTTTGTGAGATTGCAGACTTTCTATACATTGCTGCAGACTTTTCACATCTCGTCTGTGTTCTTCTTTCATTTCTTTCATTTCTTCTTTCCATCCCTCCACCGTGTAGTTCCATTCTTCTTTCATTTCTTCTTTAAATTCATGGAATAGTTTTTGTAGTATCTCTTGTTGATTCCCATCATGTCCTGTATCCAGCCTCAAATCTTGTTCAGTCTTTCCTTTACCTTTTGGCATCGCGGCAGTCGATGACGTCAGTGCCTCTTATGTCTCAACGGCAGTTACTTCTTTAGCAACTTGCAGTACTTTTAACTTGTTTTTTCAACAATTTCGTACCTTGCGCCGTTCAGAGATCAATTTTGGGTGTCAGCCTGTCAACTTATATCACTCTGCGACGTCGGAATCACTTTAAAACAGCTGTAAACTCGCCGTAGCTTTTGGTTGCCAGGCAACCGCTTTGAACTGCGGCAAGGCGCCGTTGGCTTGAGGCTCGGCTCTTCCAATTCGCCTTATTACAGCGTATCTGTGCCTCTCAACTGACCAATATCAGATCGAAGATGCCAGGTGACTTTCCTGTGGCTGTGATCACAAATCAGTGGTCAAAATCTTCAGACTTAACAAAAACTCCGGTAGCAGAAGCGGAGCGTTTTTCTTTTGCGTCCTTTCTCATTGACAGGACAGCTATATCTATATGAGTTTCACCAGAATTAGGTATTTTGGTAAGGTTTACAAATACAAAAAATAGCTTTTACTCATAATGACAATATAACTGCCACATTTAACATGTCACGTATTTAAACATAATTCCTAAACCAAACATGATAAATGGCTAATAATGCCTGGAGAAATGTATCTTTGTGAGTTTTACAGGAAAAAAATTATTTGTAAGGTTTATAAAGACACAAGTTAGTTTTTTTTACTCAATATGATGGTATAATCGTATATGAAAGTTATATAAACATAACTCCAAAAACAAACATGCATTTTGTCTAAAAAATACCTGTAATATTGTATCTATGTGAGTTTTACCAGAATCAGGTATTTTGGTAAGGTTTACAAATACAAAAATTAGGTTTTACTCACTATGACATTATACTGTCACATTCAATCTGACAGTTATGTAAACATAACTCCTAAACCACACATGCAAAATGGCTAATAATGCCTGGAGAAATTTAAATTTGTGAGTTTTACTGGGAAAAATATTTTGTAAGGTTTGTAAGACACACGTTAGTTTTTTTTTACTCAATATGACAGTATAACTGTCATACTACATGTAAAAAATATATAAACATAACTCCAAAACCAAACTTGCAATCCGTCTAAAAATGTCTGTAATATTGAATCTATGTGAGTTTTACCAAAATGAGGTATTTTGGTAAGGTTGACAAATAAAAAAAATTGGTTTTACTGATAGTGACATTATAAGTGCCACACTCAATATGACAGTTATTTAAACATAACTCATAAACGAAACATAAAAATGGCTATTAAACCTGGAGAAATTTATTTTTGTTAGTTTTACTAGAGTAATGATATTTTGTAAGGTTTGCAAAGACACAAGTTTTTTTACTCAATATGACGGTATAACTGTCAAACTAAATAAAAAAGTTATAGAAACATAACTCCAAAACCAAACTCGAAAACCAAACATGCAATCCGTTTAAAAATGCCTGTAATATTAAATATATGTGAGTTTTATCAGAATCAAGGTATTTTGGTAAGGTTTACAATACCAAAATTAGGTTTTACTCATAATGACAGTATAACTGCCACGCTCAATATGACAGTTATTTAAACATAACTCCTAAAACACACATGCAAAATGACTAATAATGCGTGGAAAAATGTATCTTTGTGAGTTTTACTGGAAAAAATATTTTGTAAGGTTTGTAAAAACACAAATGTGTTTGTTTTTTTTACTTAATATGACAGTATAACTGTCATACTAAATATGAAAGTTATATAAACATAACTCGAAAACCAAACTTGCAATCTGTCTAAAAATGTCTGTAATATTGAATATATGTGATTTTTGCAAGAATCAGGTATTTTGGTAAGGATTACAAATACAAAAATTAAGTTTTACTCATAATGACGGATAACTGACACATTCGAAATTACAGTTTTTTTTAAACATAACTCCTAAACAAAACATGCTAAATGGCTAATAATGCCTGGAGAAATGTATCTTTGTGAGTTTTACTGGGGAAAAAAATTGTAAAGACACAAGTTAGGTTTTTTTTTACTCAAAAAGACAGTATAACTGTCATACTAAATGGAAAAGTTATATAAACATAACTCCAAAACCAAACATGCATTATGTCTAAAAATGCCTGAAATGATGTATCCATGTGAGTTTTACTAGAATCAGTTGTTTTTGTAAGTTTTGTAAATACAAAATAGTGGTTTTACTCACTATGACAGTATACTGTCACATTCGATCTGACAGTTATTTAAACATAACTCCTGAATCACACATTCAAAATGACAAATAATGCCTGGATAAATGTATTTCTGTGAATTTTTCTGGAAAAAAATATTTTGTAAGGTTTGTTATAACACAAGTTAGGTTTTTTTTTTTACTCAATATGACAGCAGTATACTGTCATAGTGAGTAAAACCAATATTTTGTATTTGTAAACCTTACCAAAATACCTGATTTTAGTAAAACTCACATAGATACAATATTACAGGGATTTTTAGACATAAGGCATGTTTGGTTTTGGAGTTATGTTTATATAACTTTCATATTTAGTATGACAGTTATACTGTCATATTGAGTAAAAAAAAACTAACTTGTGTCTTTACAAACCTTACAAAATATTTTTTTTTCTTTTAAACTCACAAAGATACCTTTCTCCAGGCATTATTAGCCATTTAGCATGTTTTGTTGAGGAGTTAAGTTTAAATAACTGTCATTTTGAATGTGGCAGTTATACTGTCATTATGAGTAAAACCTAATTTTTGTATTTGTAAACCTTACCAAAATACATGATTCTGGTAAAACTCACATAGATTCAATATTACAGGAATTTTTAGACGGATTGCAAGTTTGGTTTTGGAGTTATGTTTATATAACTTTCATATTTAGTATGACAGTTATACTGTCATATTGAGTAAAAAAAAACTAACTCGTGTTTTTACAAACCTTACAAAATATTTTTTTTCCAGTAAAACTCACAAAGATACCTTTCTCCAGGCATGATTAGCCATTTAGCATGTTTTGTTGAGGAGTTATGTTTTAATAACTGTTATTTTGAATGTGGCAGATATACTGTCATTATGAGTAAAACCTAATTTTTGTATTTGTAAACCTTACCAAAATACCTGATTCGGGTAAATTGAATGTCAATTGAATGTGACAGTATACTGTCAGAGTGAGTAAAACCAATATTTTGTATTTGCAAACCTTACAAAAACAACTGATTCTAGTAAAACTCACATGGATTCAAAATTACAGGCATTTTTAGACATAAGGCATGTTTGGTTTTGGAGTTATGTTTATATAACTTTCATATTTAGTATGACAGTTATACAGTATTATTGAGTAAAAAAAACTAATTTGCGTCTTTACAAACCTTACAAATAATGTTTTTTCCAGTACAACTCACAAAGGCACATTTCACAATATTACAGGCATTTTTAGACATAATGCATGTTTGGTTTTGGAATTATGTTTATATAACTTTCATATTTAGTATTACAGTTGACAGTATGACTGTCATATTGAGTAAAAAAAAAACTAACTTGTGTCTTTACAAACCTTACAAAAAAAAATTCCCAGTAAAACTCACAAAGATACATTTCTCCAGGCATTATTAGTCATTTTGTATGTGTGGTTTAGGAGTTATGTTTAAATAACTGTCAGATCGAATGTGACAGTATACTGTCATAGTGAGTAAAACCAATATTTTGTATTTGCAAACCTTACAAAAACAACTGATTCTAGTAAAACTCACATGGATACAATGCTAAAGGCATTTTTAGACATAAAACATGTTTGGTTTTGGAGTTCCATCCATCCATCCATCCATCCATTTTCTACCGCTTATTCCCTTTGGGGTCGCGGGGGGTGCTGGAGCCTATCTCAGCTACAATCGGGCGGAAGGCGGGGTACACCCTGGACAAGTCGCCACCTCATCGCAGGGCCAACACAGATAGACAGACAACATTCACACTCACATCCACACACTAGGGCCAATTTAGTGTTGCCAATCAACCTATCCCCAGGTGCATGTTTTTGGAAGTGGGAGGAAGCCAGAGTACCCGGAGGGAACCCACGCAGTCACGGGGAGAACATGCAAACTCCACACAGAAAGATCCCGAGCCCGGGATTGAACCCAAGACTACTCAGGACCTTCGTATTGTGAGGCAGATGCACTAACCCCTCTGCCACCGTGCTGCCCTGGTTTTGGAGTTATGTTTATATAAATTTTACATTTAGTATGACAGTTATACTGTCAGATGCAGTAAAAAACAACTAACTTATGTCTTTACAAACCTTACAAAAAAAAATGTTTTTCAGTAAAACTCACAAAAATGCATTTCGCCAGTCATAATTAGCCATTTAGCATGTTTGGTTTAGGAGTTATGTTTAAATAACTGTCATTTTGAATGTGGTAGTTCTACTGTCATTATGAGTAAAACCTAATTTTTGTATGTGTAAACCTTACCAAAATACCTGATTCTGGTAAAACTCACAAGAGATTCAATATTACAGGCATTTTTAGACGGATTGCAAGTTTGGTTTTGGAGTTATGTTTATATAACTTTCATGTTTATTATGACAGTTATACTGTCATATTGAGTAAAAAAAACTAACTTGTGTTTTTACAAACCTTACAAAAAAAAAAAATTTCCAGTAAAATTCACAGAGATACATTTTTCCAGGCATTATTAGTCATTTTGCATGTGTGGTTTAGGAGTTATGTTTAAATAACTGTCAGATTAAATGGAACAGTATACTGTCATAGTGAGTAAAACCAATATTTTGTATTTGCAAACCTTACAAAAACAACTGATTCTACTAAAACTCACATGGATACAATATTACAGGCATTTTTAGACATAATGCATGTTTGGTTTTGGAGTTATAATTATATAACTTTTACATTTTGTATGACAGTTATACTGTCATATTGAGTAAAAAAAAAATAACTTGTGTCTTTACAAACCTTACAAAATATTTTTTTTTTCCCAGTAAAACTCACAAAGATACATTTTTCCAGGCATTATTAGCCATTTTGCATGTGAGGTTTAGGAGTTATATTTAAATAACTGTCATATTGCATGTGGCAGTTATACTGTCATTATGAATAAACCCTAATTGTTGTATTTTTAAACCTTACCAAAATACCTGATTGTAGTAAAACTCACATAGATACAATATTACAGGCATTTTTAGACGGATTGCATGTTTGGTTTTGGAGTTAGGTTTATATAACTTTAATATTTAGTATGACAATTACACTGTCATATTGAGTAAAATAAACTAACTTGTGTCTATACAAACCTTACAAAAAAAAAATTTCCAGTAAAACTCACAAAGATACATTTCTCCAGGCATTATTAGTCATTTTTTATGTGTGTTTTAGGAGTTATGTTTAAATAACTCTCAGATTGAATGTGACAGTATACTGTCATAGTGAGTAAAACCAATATTTTGTATTTGCAAACCTTACAAAAACAACTGATTCTAGTAAAACTCACATGGATACAATGTTACAGGTATTTTTAGACATAATGCATGTTTGGTTTTGGAGTTATGTTTATATGCATTTTACATTTAGTATGACAATTATACTGTCATATGGAGTAAAAAAACAACTAACTTGTGTCTTTACAAACCTTACAAAATATTTTTTTTCCAGTAAAACTCACAAAGATACCTTTCTCCAGGCATGATTAGCCATTTAGCATGTTTTGTTGAGGAGTTATGTTTTAATAACTGTTATTTTGAATGTGGCAGATATACTGTCATTATGAGTAAAACCTAATTTTTGTATTTGTAAACCTTACCAAAATACCTGATTCGGGTAAAACTCACATAGATTCAATATTACAGGCATTTTAGACGGAGTGCAAGTTTGGTCTTAGATTTATGTTTATATAACTTTCATATTTAGTATGACAGTTATACTGTCATATTGAGTAAAAAAAAACTAACTTGTGTTTTTACAAACCTTACAAAATATTTTTTTCCAGAAAAATTCACAAAGATATATTTCTCGAGGCATTATTAGTCATTTTGAATTTGTGGTTTAGGAGTTATGTTTAAATAACTGTCAGATTGAATGTGACAGTATACTGTCAGAGTGAGTAAAACCAATATTTTGTATTTGCAAACCTTACAAAAACAACTGATTCTAGTAAAACTCACATGGATTCAAAATTACAGGCATTTTTAGACATAAGGCATGTTTGGTTTTGGAGTTATGTTTATATAACTTTCATATTTAGTATGACAGTTATACAGTAATATTGAGGTAAAAAAAAACAACTAATTTGTGTCTTTATAAACCTCACAAAATATTTGTTTACAGTAAAACTCACAAAGATACATTTCTCCAGGCATTATTAACAAATTTGCATGTGTTGGTTTAGGAGTTATGTTTAAATAACTGTCAGATTGAATGTGACAGTATACTGTCAGAGTGAGTAAAACAAATATTTTGTATGTGTGGTTTGGGAGTTATGTTTAAATAACTGTCAGATTGAATGTGGCAGTTATACTGTCACAGTGAGTAAAACCAATCATTTGTATTTGCCAATCTTACAAAAACAACTGATTCTAGTAAAACTCACATGGATACAATGTTACAAGCATTTTAGATATAATGCATGTTTGGTTTTGGAGTTAGGTTTATATATTTTTTAAATTTAGTATGACAGTTATACCGTCAAATTGAGTAAAAAAAACTAACTTGTGTCTTTACAAACCTTACAAAATATTTTTTTTCCAGTAAAACTCACAAAGATACCTTTCTCCAGGCATAATTAGCCATTTAGCATGTTTTGTTGAGGAGTTATGTTTAAATAACTGTCATTTTGAATGTGGTAGATATACTGTCATTATGAGTAAAACCTAATTTTTGTATTTGTAAACCTTACCAAAATACCTGATTCGGGTAAAACTCACATAGATTCAATATTACAGGCATTTCAGACGGATTGCAAGTTTGGTCTTGGATTAATGTTTGTATAACTTTCATATTTAGTATCATAGTTATACTGTCATATTGAGTAAAAAAAAACTAACTTGTGTTTTTACAAACCTTACAAAATATTTTTTTTCCAGTAAAACTCACAAAGATACCTTTCTCCAGGCATGATTAGCCATTTAGCATGTTTTGTTGAGGAGTTATGTTTTAATAACTGTTATTTTGAATGTGGCAGATATACTGTCATTATGAGTAAAACCTAATTTTTGTATTTGTAAACCTTACCAAAATACCTGATTTGGGTAAAACTCACATAGATTCAATATTACAGGCATTTTAGACGGAGTGTAAGTTTGGTCTTAGATTTATGTTTATATAACTTTCATATTTAGTATGACAGTTATACTGTCATATTGAGTAAAAAAAAAACTAACTTGTGTTTTTACAAACCTTACAAAATATTTTTTTCCAGAAAAATTCACAAAGATATATTTCTCGAGGCATTATTAGTCATTTTGAATTTGTGGTTTAGGAGTTATGTTTAAATAACTGTCAGATTGAATGTGACAGTATACTGTCAGACTGAGTAAAACCAATATTTTGTATTTGCAAACCTTACAAAAACAACTGATTCTAGTAAAACTCACATGGATTCAAAATTACAGGCATTTTTAGACATAAGGCATGTTTGGTTTTGGAGTTATATTTATATAACTTTCATATTTAGTATGACAGTTATACAGTAATATTGAGTAAAAAAAAAAACTAATTTGTGTCTTTATAAACCTTACAAAATATTTGTTTACAGTAAAACTCACAAAGATACATTTCTCCAGGCATTATTAACAAATTTGCATGTGTTGGTTTAGGAGTTATGTTTAAATAACTGTCAGATTGAATGTGACAGTATACTGTCAGAGTGAGTAAAACAAATATTTTGTACGTGTGGTTTGGGAGTTATGTTTAAATAACTGTCAGATTGAATGTGGCAGTTATACTGTCACAGTGAGTAAAACCAATCATTTGTATTTGCCAATCTTACAAAAACAACTGATTCTAGTAAAACTCACATGGATACAATGTTACAAGCATTTTTAGATATAATGCATGTTTGGTTTTGGAGTTAGGTTTATATTTTTTTTAAATTTAGTATGACAGTTATACTGTCAAATTGAGTAAAAAAAACTAACTTGTGTCTTTACAAACCTTACAAAATATTTTTTTTCCAGTAAAACTCACAAAGATACCTTTCTCCAGGCATAATTAGCCATTTAGCATGTTTTGTTGAGGATTTATGTTTAAATAACTGTCATTTTGAATGTGGCAGATATACTGTCATTATGAGTAAAACCTAATTTTTGTATTTGTAAACCTTACCAAAATACCTGATTCGGGTAAAACTCACATAGATTCAATATTACAGGCATTTCAGACGGATTGCAAGTTTGGTCTTGGATTTATGTTTATATAACTTTCATATTTAGTATCATAGTTATACTGTCATATTGAGTAAAAAAAAACTAACTTGTGTTTTTACAAACCTTACAAAATAATTTTTTTTCCAGAAAAATTCACAGAGATATATTTCTCGAGGCATTATTATCCATCCATCCATCCATTTTCTACCGCTTATTCCCTTTTGGCATTATTAGTCATTTTGAATTTGTGGTTTAGGAGTTATGTTTAAATAACTGTCAGATTGAATGTGACAGTATACTGTCATAGTCAGTAAAACCAATATTTTGTATTTGCAAAACTTACAAAAACAACTAATTCTAGTAAAACTCACATAGATACATTATTGCAGCATTTTTAGACATAATGCATGTTTGGTTTTGGAGTTATGTTTATATAACTTTGACATTTAGTAAGACAGTGTTTTTTATTTAAAAAAACTAACTTGTGTCTTTGCAAACCTACAAAATGGGGTTTTTTTTCAGTAAAACTCACAGAGATACCTTTCTCCAGGCATTATTAGCCATTTAGCATGTTTGGTTTAGGAGTTGTGTTAAAAAACTGTCATTTGGAATGTGGCAATTAAAACCTAATTTTTGTATTTGCAAACCTTACAAAAATACCTGTTTCTAGTAAAACTCACATAGATTTAATATTACATGCATTTTAGACAGACTGAACGTTTGGTTTGAAGTTATGTTTATATAACTTTCATATTTAGTATGACAGTTATACAATCATATTGAGTAAAAAAAATAATTTTAAACCTTACAAAATATTTGTTTCCAGTAAAACTCACAAAGATACATTTCCCCAGGTATTATTATCCATTTAGTATGTTTGGTTTAGGAGTTATGTTTAAATATCTGTCAAATTGAATGTAACCTAATTTTTGTAATTGTAAACCTTACCAAATTACCTGATTCTGGTAAAACTCACATAGATACAATATTACAGGCTTTTTTAGACATAATGCATCTTTACTTTTGGAGTTATGTTTATATAACTTTTACATTTAGTATGACAGTTATACTGTCATATTGTATTAAAAAAAACTAACTTGCGTCATAGCAAAACTTACAAAAGATATGTTTTCTATTGAAACTAACAAGGATACATGTCTCCAGGCATTATTGGATATTTTGCATGTTTGTTGTAGGAATTATGTTGAAAAACATATTTATTGCTTTTTTTCGCATTATCTCGGGTTTTTAAGAACATTACTGTCATATTGAGTAAAAAACTACTTTTAGTGTTTGCAAGCCATAAAAAAGCATATGTTTAAAGTAAAACTCACAAGGATGCATTTTTTTTAGGCTTTATTAGCCTTTTGCACGTGTGGTTAGGAAGTTATGTTTAAATAACTGTCAAATTGAATGTAGCAGTTTCTGTCATTATGAGTAAACCCCTAATTTATGTAATTGTACACCTTACCAAATTAACTGATTCTTGTAAAACTCACATAGATACAATATCTTGGGCATTTTTAGACATAATGCATGTTTAGTTTTGGAGTTATGTTTATATAACTTTCATATTTGGTATGACAGTTACACTGTCATATTGAATTAAAAAAACTAACTTGCCTCTTTGCAAAACTTACAAAAGATATTTTTTCTAGTAAAACTAACAAAGATACATGTCCTCAGGCATTATTAGACATGTTGCATGTTTGGTGTAGGAATTATGTTGAAAAACATTTGTATTGCTTATTTCGCATTATCTCAGGATTTTAAGAACATTACTGTCATAATGAGTAAAAAACTACTTTTTGTGTTTGCAAGCCTTAAAATAGCAAATGTTTCGAGTAAAACTCACAAGGATGCATTGTTTTAGGCTTTATTAACCTATTTGCATGTGTGGTTAGGAAGTTATGTTTAATAACAGTCAAATTGAATGTAGCAGTTATACTGTCATTATGAAAAAAAAACAATGTTTGTATTTGTAAACCTTACCAAATTACCTGATTCTGGTTAAACTCACATAGATACAATATTACAGGCATTTTTAGACATAATGCATGTTCAGTTTTGGAGTTATGTTTATATAACTTTTACATTTAGTATGACAGTTATACTGTCATATTGAATTAAAAAAACTAACTTTACATTGTAAAACTTACAAAATATAATTTTTCTAGTAAAACTAACAAGGATACATGTATCCAGGCATTATTAGACATGTTGCATGTTTGTTGTCGGAATTATTATGAAAAACATTTTTATTGCTTATTTCGCATTATCTCAGGATTTTAAGAACATTACTGTCATAATGAGTAAAACACTACTTTTTGTGTTTGCAAGCCTTAAAATAGCATATGTTTCGAGTAAAACTCACAAGGATGCATTGTTTTAGGCTTTATTAGCCTATTTTGCATGTGTGGTTAGGAAGTTATGTTTAAATAACTGTCAAATTGAATGTAGCAGTTATCTGTCATTATGAGTAAACCCATAATTTATGTATTTGTACACCTTACCAAATTAACTGATTCTTGTAAAACTCACACAGATACAATATTTTAGGCATTTTTAGACCTAATGTATAATCAGTTTTGGAGTTATGTTTATATAACTTTCATATTTGGTATGACAGTTATACTGTCATATTGAATTAAAAAAACTAACTTGCCTCTTTGCAAAACTTAAAAAAGATAATTTTTCTAGTAAAACCAACAAACATACATGTCTTCAGGCATTATTAGACATGTTGCATGTTTGGTGTAGGAATTATGTTGAAAAACATTTTTATTGCTTATTTCGCATTATCTCAGGATTTTAAGAACATTACTGTCATAATGAGTAAAAAACTACTTATTGTGTTTGCAAGCCTTAAAATAGCAAATGTTTCGAGTAAAACTCACAAGGATGCATTCTTTTAGGCTTTATTAACCTATTTGCATGTGTGGTTAGGAAGTTATGTTAAATAACAGTCAAATTGAATGTAGCAGTTATACTGTCATTATGAAAAAAAAAAAAATGTTGTATTTGTAAACCTTACCAAATTACCTGATTCTGGTTAAACTCACATAGATACAATATTGCAGGCATTTTTAGACATAATGCATGTTCAGTTTTGGAGTTATGTTTATATAACTTTTACATTTAGTATGACAGTTATACTGTCATATTGAATTTAAAAAAACTAACTTGCGTCTGCAAAACTTACAAAATATATTTTTTTCTAGTGAAACTAACAAGGATACATGTATCCAGGCATTATTAGACATGTTGCATGTTTGGTGTAGGAATTATTATGAAAAACATTTGTATTGCTAATTTCGCATTATCTCAGGATTTTAAGAATATTACTGCCATTATGAGTAAAACACAACTTTTTGTGTTTGCAAGCCTTAAAATAGCATATGTTTCGAGTAAAACTCACAAGGATGCATTGTTTTAGGCTTTATTAGCCTATTTTGCATGTGTGGTTAGGAAGTTATGTTTAAATAACTGTCAAATCGAATGTAGCAGTTATCTGTCATTATGAGTAAACCCATAATTTATGTAATTGTACACCTTACCAAATTAACTGATTCTTGTAAAACTCACATAGATACAATATTTTAGGCATTTTTAGACATAATGCCTAATCAGTTTTGCAGTTATGTTTATATAACTTTCATATTTGGTATGACAGTTATACATTCATATTGAATTGAAAAAACTAACTTGCCTCTTTGCAAAACTTACAAAAGATAATTTTCTAGTAAAACTAACAAAGATACATGTCTTCAGGCATTATTAGACATGTTGCAAGTTTTGGTTTAGGAATTATGTTGAAAAACATTTTTATTGCTTTTTTCGCATTAATCTCAGGATTTTAAGAACATAACTGGCATATATATCGAAGACCTCGATGAAGAACACAAACCAAGGACCCAGATTTCCCTCGCCCAGACGCGGGTCACCGGGGCCCCCCTCTGGAGCCAGGCCCGGAGGTGGGGCACGATGGCGAGCGCCTGGTGGACGGGCCTGTCCCCATGGGGCCCGGCCGGGCACAGCCCGAAGAGGCAACGTGGGTCCCCCCTCCAATAGGCTCACCACCCATAGCAGGGGCCATAGAGGTCGGGTGCAGTGTGAGCTGGGCGGAAGCCGAGGGCAGGGCACTTGGCGGTCCGATCCTCGGCTACATAAGCTGGCTCTTGGGACGTGGAACGTCACTTCGCTGGGGGGGAAGGAGCCTGAGCTAGTGCGTGAGGTGGAGAAGTTCCGGCTAGATATAGTCGGACTCACTTCGACGCACAGCAAGGGCTCTGGAACCACTTCTCTTGAGAGGGGCTGGACTCTCTTCCACTCTGGCGTTGCCGGCAGTGAGAGGCGACGGACTGGGGTGGCAATTCTTGTTGCCCCTCGGCTCAAAGCCTGCACGTTGGAGTTCAACCCGGTGGACGAGAGGGTAGCTTCCCTCCGCCTTCGGGTGGGGGGACGGGTCCTGACTGTTGTTTGCGTTTACGCGCCAAACGGCAGCTCAGAGTACCCACCCTTTTTGGATTCACTCGAGGGAGTACTGGAGAGTGCTCCCCCGGGTGATTCCCTCGTTCTACTGAGGGACTTCAACGCTCATGTTGGCAGCGACAGTGAAACCTGGAGAGGTGTGATTGGGAAGAATGGCCGCCCGGATCTGAACCCGAGTGGTGTTCTGTTAATGGACTTTTGTGCTCGTCACAGATTGTCGATAACAAACACCATGTTCAAACATAAGGGTGTCCATATGTGCACTTGGCACCAGGACACCCTAGGCCGCAGTTCCATGATCGACTTTGTAGTTGTGTCATCGGATTTGCGGCCTCATGTTTTGGACACTCGGGTGAAGAGAGGGGCGGAGCTTTCTACCGATCACCACCTGGTGGTGAGTTGGCTGCGATGGTGGGGGAGGATGCCGGACAGACCTGGCAGGCCCAAACGCATTGTGAGGGTTTGCTGGGAACGCCTGGCAGAGTCTCCTGTCAGAGAGAGTTTCAATTCCCACCTCCGGAAGAACTTTGAACATGTCACGAGGGAGGTGCTGGACATTGAGTCCGAGTGGACAATGTTCCGTACCTCTATTGTCGAGGCGGCCGATTGGAGCTGTGGCCGCAAGGTAGTTGGTGCCTGTCGTGGCGGTAATCCTAGAACCCGTTGGTGGACGCCGGCGGTGAGGGATCCCGTCAGGCTGAAGAAGGAGTCCTATCGGGTTCTTTTGGCTCATGGGACTCCTAAGGCAGCAGACAGGTACCGACAGGCCAAGCGGTGTGCGGCTTCAGCGGTCGCGGAGGCAAAAACTCGGACATGGGAGGAGTTCGGGGAGGCCATGGAAAAAGACTTCCGGACGGCTTCGAAGCAATTCTGGACCACCAGCCGCCGCCTCAGGAAGGGGAAGCAGTGCAGTGTCAACACCGTGTATGGTGGGGATGGTGCTCTGCTGACCTCGACTGCGGATGTTGTGGATCGGTGGAGGGAATACTTCGAAGACCTCCTCAATCCTACCAGCACGTCTTCCTATGAGGAAGCAGGGCCTGGGGAATCTGTGGTGGGCTCTCCTATTTCTGGGGCTGAGGTTGCCGAGGTAGTTAAAAGGTAGTTAAAAAGCTCCTCGGTGGCAAGGCCCCGGGGGTGGATGAGACCCGCCCGGAGTTCCTTAAGGCTCTGGATGTTGTGGGGCTGTCTTGGTTGACAAGACTCTGCAACATCGCGTGGACATCGGGGGCGGTACCTCTGGATTGGCAGACCGGGGTGGTGGTTCCTCTCTTTAAGAAGGGGAACCGGAGGGTGTGTTCCAACTATCGTGGGATCACACTCCTCAGCCTTCCCGGTAAGGTCTATTCAGGTGTACTGGAGAGGAGGCTACACCGGATAGTCGAACCTCGGATTCAGGAGGAACAGTGTGGTTTTCGTCCTGGTCGTGGAACTGTGGACCAGCTCTATACTCTCGGCAGGGTCCTTGAGGGTGCATGGGAGTTTGCCCAACCAGTCTACATGTGCTTTGTGGACTTGGAGAAGGCATTCGATCGTGTACCCCGGGAAGTCCTGTGGGGAGTGCTCAGAGAGTATGGGGTAACGGACTGTCTTATTGTGACAGTTGGCTCCCTGTATGATCAGTGCCAGAGCTTGGTCCGCATTGCCGGCAGTAAGTCGGACACGTTTCCAGTGAGGGTTGGACTCCGCCAAGGCTGCCCTTTGTCACCGATTCTGTTCATAACCTTTATGGACAGAATTTCTAGGCGCAGTCAGGGCGTTGAGGGGATCTGGTTTGGTGGCTGCAGGATTAGGTCACTGCTATTTGCAGATGATGTGGTCCTGATGGCTACCTCCGGCCAAGATCTTCAGCTCTCACTGGATCGGTTCGCAGCCGAGTGTGAAGCGACTGGGATGGGAATCAGCACCTCCAAGTCCGAGTCCATGGTTCTCTCCCGGAGAAGGGTGGAGTGCCATCTCCGGGTTGGGGAGGAGATCTTGCCCCAAGTGGAGGAGTTCAAGTACCTCGGAGTCTTGTTCACGAGTGGGGGAAGAGTGGATCGTGAGATCGACAGGCGGATCGGTGCGGCGTCTTCAGTAATGCGGACGCTGTATCGATCCGTTGTGGTGAAGAAGGAGCTGAGCCGGAAGGCAAAGCTCTCGATTTACCGGTCGATCTACGTTCCCATCCTCACCTATGGTCATGAGGTTTGGGTCATGACCGAAAGGACAAGATCACGGGTACAAGCGGCCGAAATGAGTTTCCTCCGCCGAGTGGCGGGGCTCTCCCTTAGAGATAGGGTGAGAAGCTCTGTCATCCGGGAGGAGCTCAAAGTAAAGCCGCTGCTCCTCCACATGGAGAGGAGCCAGATGAGGTGGTTCGGGCATCTGGTCAGGATGCCACCCGAACGCCTCCCTAGGAAGGTGTTTCGGGCACGTCCGACCGGTAGGAGGCCACGGGGAAGACCCAGGACACGCTGGGAAGACTATGTCTACCGGCTGGCCTGGGAACGCCTCGGGATCCCCCGGGAGGAGCTGGACGAAGTGGCTGGGGAGAGGGAAGTCTGGGCTTCCCTGCTTAAGCTGCTGCCCCCGCGACCCGACCTCGGATAAGCGGAAGAAGATGGATGGATGGAACTGGCATATTGAGTAAAAAATTACTATGACAGTATACTGTCACATTCAATCTGACTGTTATTTAAACATAACTCCTAAACCATGCAGGCAAAATGTCAAATAATGCCTGGAGAAATGTATCTTTGTAAGTTTTACTGGGAAAAAATAGTTTGTAAGGTTTGTAAAGACACAAGTTAGCTTTTTTTTTACTCAATATGACAGTATAACTGTCATACTAAATATGAAAGTTGAATAAATATAACACCAAAACCAAACTTGCAATCCGTCTAAAAATGCCTGTAATATTGAATATATGTGAGTTTTACCAGAATCATTTATTTCGGTAAGGTTTACAAATACAAAAATTGGGTTTTACTCATAATGACAGTATAACTGCCATATTCAAAATAACAGTTATTTAAACATAACTCCTAAACCAAATATGCTAAATGGCTAATAATGCCTGGAGAAATGAATCTTTGTGAATTTTACTAGAAAAAAATATTTTGTATGGTTTGTAAAGACAAAAGTTAGTTGTTTTTTTTTACTCAATATGATGCTATAACTGTCATACTAAATATGAAAGTTATATAAACATAATTCCAAAACCAAACTCCTAAACCAAACTTGCAGTCTGTCTTAAACTGCCTGTAATATTGAATGTATGTGAGTTTTGACAGAATCAGGTATTTTGGTAAGGTTTACAAATACAAAACTTGGGTTTTACTCATAATGACAGTATAACTGCAACATTTGATATGACAGTTATTTAAACATGACTCCTAAACCAAACATGATAAATGACTAATAATGCCTGGAGAAATGTATCTTTGTGAGTTTTACTGGAAAAAAATATTTTCTAAGGTTAGTAAAGATACAAATTAGTTTTTTTTAATTTAATATGATGGTATAACTGTCATACTAAATATGAAAGTTATATAAACATAACTCCAAAACCAAAATGCATTTTGTCTAAAAATGCCTGTAATATTGTATCTATGTGAGTTTTACCAGAATCAGGTATTTTGGTAAGGTTGACAAATACAAACATTAGGTTTTACTCATAATGACAGTATACTGCCACATTCAATATGACAATTATTTAAACATAACTCCAAAACCAAACATGCATTATGTCTAAAAATGCCTATAATTTTGTATCTACGTGAGTTTTACTAGAATCAGTTGTTTTTGTAAGGTTTACAAATACAAATTATTAGTTTTACTCATAATGAGAGTATACTGTCACAATCAATCCGACAAAATGGCTGGAGGAATGTATCTTTGTGAATTTTACTGGAAAAAATATTTTGTAAGGTTTGTAAAGACAAACGCTAGTTTTTTTTACTTAATTTTACAGTATAGCTGTCATACTATATATGAAAGTTTTATAAACATAACTCCAAAACCAAACATGCAATCCGTCTAAAATTGTCTGTAATATTTGTTATATGTAAGTTTTATCAGAATCAGGTATTTTGGTAAGGTTTACAAATCAAAAAATTAGGTTTTACTCATAGTGACAGTATAACTGCCACATTCAATATGACAGTTGTGTAAACATAACTCCTAAACCACACATGCAAAATGGTTAATAATGCCTGGAGAAATGTATCTTTTTAAGTTTTACAGGGGAAAAAAACTATTTTGTAAGGTTTGTAAAGACTGCGATGAGGTGGCGACTTGTCCAGGGTGTACCCCGCCTTCCGCCCGATTGTAGCTGAGATAGGCTCCAGTGCCCCCCGCGTCCCCAAAGGGAATAAGCGGTAGAAAAATGGATGGATGAATGGGTTTGTAAAGACACAAGTTATTTTTTTCTTACTCAATATGACAGTATAACTGTCATACTAAATGTAAAAAAATTATAAACATAACTCCAAAACCAAACATGCATTATGTCTAAAAATGCCTGTAATATTGTATTCATGTGAGTTTAACTAGAATCAGTTGTTTTTGTAAGGTTTGCAAATACAAAATATTGGTTTTACTCACTATGACAGTATACTGTCAGATTCAATCTGACAGTTATTTAAACATAACTCCTAAACCAAATATGTTTTATGTCTAAAAAATCCTGTAATATTGTATCTATATGAGTTTTACCAGAATCTGGTATTTTGGTAAGGTTTACAAATACAAAAAATAGGTTTTACTCATAATGACAATATAACTGCCACACTCAACATGACAGTTATTTAAACATAATTCCTAAACCAAACATGATACATGGCTAATAATGCCTGGAGAAATGTATCTTTGTGATTTTTACTAGAAAAAAATATTTTGTAAGGTTTGTAAAGACAAAAGTTAGTTTTTTGTTACTCAATAGAATCAGAATCAGAATCAGAATCAGCTTTATTGTCATTACGCAAGGTAACGAGATTGAGGCCATTCCATACAGTGCGATGTGTGCATGCTAGAAAAACAATGTGCAAATATATAAAAATATAAAAAATGTAGAAGTGCAATGAATATGGTGTGAAATTAATATATACATGAAAAAAAAAAAAAAAAAAAATGGTATATGATGGTATAACTGTCATACTAAATATGAAAGTTATATAAACATAACTCCAAAACAGAACATGCATTATGTCTAAAAATGCCTGTAATATTGTATCTATGTGAGTTTTACCAGAATCAGGTATTTTGGTAAGGTTTATAATTACAAAAATTAGGTTTTACTCATAATGAC
Source organism: Nerophis lumbriciformis (assembly GCF_033978685.3). Taxonomy (NCBI): domain Eukaryota; kingdom Metazoa; phylum Chordata; class Actinopteri; order Syngnathiformes; family Syngnathidae; genus Nerophis; species Nerophis lumbriciformis. The sequence goes on along the minus strand of NC_084550.2, from coordinate 43,344,476 downwards.
AGTATAACTGCCACATTGACTGCCACCAAACATGCATTGTGTCTAAAAATGCTTATAATTTTGTATCCATGTGAGTTTTACTATAATCAGTTGTTTTTGTAAGGTTTACAAATACAAAATATTAGTTTTACTCATAATGACAGTATACTATCACAATCAATCTGACAAAATGGCTAATAATGCCTTGAGGAATGTATGTTTGTGAGTTTTACTGGAACAAATATTTTGTAAGGTTTGTAAAGACAAAAGTTAGTTGTTTTTTTTTACTCAATATGATGCTATAACTGTCATACTAAATATGAAAGTTATATAAACATAATTCCAAAACCAAACTCCTAAACCAAACTTGCAGTCTGTCTTAAACTGCCTGTAATATTGAATGTATGTGAGTTTTGCCAGAATCAGGTATTTTGGTAAGGTTTACAAATACAAAACTTGGGTTTTACTCATAATGACAGTATAACTGCAACATTTGATATGACAGTTATTTAAACATGACTCCTAAACCAAACATGATAAATGACTAATAATGCCTGGAGAAATGTATCTTTGTGAGTTTTACTGGAAAAAAATATTTTCTAAGGTTAGTAAAGATACAAATTAGTTTTTTTTAATTTAATATGATGGTATAACTGTCATACTAAATATGAAAGTTATATAAACATAACTCCAAAACCAAAATGCATTTTGTCTAAAAATGCCTGTAATATTGTATCTATGTGAGTTTTACCAGAATCAGGTATTTTGGTAAGGTTGACAAATACAAACATTAGGTTTTACTCATAATGACAGTATACTGCCACATTCAATATGACAATTATTTAAACATAACTCCAAAACCAAACATGCATTATGTCTAAAAATGCCTATAATTTTGTATCTACGTGAGTTTTACTAGAATCAGTTGTTTTTGTAAGGTTTACAAATACAAATTATTAGTTTTACTCATAATGAGAGTATACTGTCACAATCAATCCGACAAAATGGCTGGAGGAATGTATCTTTGTGAATTTTACTGGAAAAAATATTTTGTAAGGTTTGTAAAGACAAACGCTAGTTTTTTTTACTTAATTTTACAGTATAGCTGTCATACTATATATGAAAGTTTTATAAACATAACTCCAAAACCAAACATGCAATCCGTCTAAAATTGTCTGTAATATTTGTTATATGTAAGTTTTATCAGAATCAGGTATTTTGGTAAGGTTTACAAATCAAAAAATTAGGTTTTACTCATAGTGACAGTATAACTGCCACATTCAATATGACAGTTGTGTAAACATAACTCCTAAACCACACATGCAAAATGGTTAATAATGCCTGGAGAAATGTATCTTTTTAAGTTTTACAGGGGAAAAAAACTATTTTGTAAGGTTTGTAAAGACTGCGATGAGGTGGCGACTTGTCCAGGGTGTACCCCGCCTTCCGCCCGATTGTAGCTGAGATAGGCTCCAGTGCCCCCCGCGTCCCCAAAGGGAATAAGCGGTAGAAAAATGGATGGATGAATGGGTTTGTAAAGACACAAGTTATTTTTTTCTTACTCAATATGACAGTATAACTGTCATACTAAATGTAAAAAAATTATAAACATAACTCCAAAACCAAACATGCATTATGTCTAAAAATGCCTGTAATATTGTATTCATGTGAGTTTAACTAGAATCAGTTGTTTTTGTAAGGTTTGCAAATACAAAATATTGGTTTTACTCACTATGACAGTATACTGTCAGATTCAATCTGACAGTTATTTAAACATAACTCCTAAACCAAATATGTTTTATGTCTAAAAAATCCTGTAATATTGTATCTATATGAGTTTTACCAGAATCTGGTATTTTGGTAAGGTTTACAAATACAAAAAATAGGTTTTACTCATAATGACAATATAACTGCCACACTCAACATGACAGTTATTTAAACATAATTCCTAAACCAAACATGATACATGGCTAATAATGCCTGGAGAAATGTATCTTTGTGATTTTTACTAGAAAAAAATATTTTGTAAGGTTTGTAAAGACAAAAGTTAGTTTTTTGTTACTCAATAGAATCAGAATCAGAATCAGAATCAGCTTTATTGTCATTACGCAAGGTAACGAGATTGAGGCCATTCCATACAGTGCGATGTGTGCATGCTAGAAAAACAATGTGCAAATATATAAAAATATAAAAAATGTAGAAGTGCAATGAATATGGTGTGAAATTAATATATACATGAAAAAAAAAAAAAAAAAAAAAAAAAAAAATGGTATATGATGGTATAACTGTCATACTAAATATGAAAGTTATATAAACATAACTCCAAAACAGAACATGCATTATGTCTAAAAATGCCTGTAATATTGTATCTATGTGAGTTTTACCAGAATCAGGTATTTTGGTAAGGTTTATAATTACAAAAATTAGGTTTTACTCATAATGACAGTATAACTGCCACATTGACTGCCACCAAACATGCATTGTGTCTAAAAATGCTTATAATTTTGTATCCATGTGAGTTTTACTATAATCAGTTGTTTTTGTAAGGTTTACAAATACAAAATATTAGTTTTACTCATAATGACAGTATACTATCACAATCAATCTGACAAAATGGCTAATAATGCCTTGAGGAATGTATGTTTGTGAGTTTTACTGGAACAAATATTTTGTAAGGTTTGTAAAGACACAAGTTAGTTTTTTTTACACAATTTAACAGTTTCGCTGTCATACTATATATGAAAGTTATATAAACATAATTCCAAAACCAAATATGCAATCTGTCTAAAAATGCCTGTAATATTAAATATATGTGAGTTTTATCAGAATCAGGTATTTTGGTAAGGTTTACGAATACAAAAATTAGGTTTTACTCATAGTGACAGTATAACTGCCACACTCAATATGACACTTAATTAAACATAACTCCTAAAACACAAATGCAAAATGACTAATGCCTAGAGAAATGTATATTTGTGAATTTTACTGGAAAACAATATTTTGTAAGGTTTGTAAAGATACAAATTAGTTTTTTTTGTACTCAATATGATGGTATAACTGTCATACTAAATATGAAAGTTATATAAACATAACTCCAAAACCAAACATGCTTTATGTCTAAAAATTCCTGTAATATTGTATCGGTGTGGGTTTTACCAGAATCAGGTATTTTGGTAAGGTTTACAAATACAAAACATAGGTTTTACTCATAATGACAGTATAACTGCCACACTCAATATGACAGTTATTTAAACATAAAACCCTAAACCAAACATGATAAATGGCTAATTATGCCTGGAGAAATGTATCTTTGTGAGTTTTACTGGGGGGAAAAAAAATTGTAAGGTTTATAAAGACACAAGTTATTATTTTTTTTACTCAATATGATGGTATAACTGTCATACTAAATATGAAAGTTGTATAAACATAACTCCAAAACCAAACATGCAATCCGTTGAAAAATGCCTGCAATATTGTATCTATGTGATTTTTACCAAAATCAGGTATTTTGGTAAGGTTTACAAATACAAAAATTAGGTTTTACTCATAATGACAGTCTAACTGCCACACTCAATATGACAGTTTTTTAAACATAACTCCTAAAAAACAAATGCAAAATGTCTAATATTGCCTGGAAAAATGTATCTTTGTGAATTTTAATGGAAAAAAAATATTTTGTAAGGTTTGCAAAGACACAAATTAGTTTTTTTTACTCAATATGATGGTATAACTGTCATACTAAATATGAAAGTTATATAAACATAACTCCAAAACCAAACATGTTTTATGTCTAAAAATTCCTGTAATATTGTATCTATATGAGTTTCACCAGAATTAGGTATTTTGGTATGGTTTACAAAAACAAAAAATAGCTTTTACTCATAATGACAATATAACTGCCACATTTAAAATGACACATATTTAAACATAATTCCAAAATATGATAAATGGCTAATAATGCCTGGAGAAATGTATCTTTGTGAGTTTTACAGGAAAAAAATAATTTGTAAGGTTTATAAAGACACAAGTTAGTTTTTTTTACTCAGTATACTGTCACACTCAATATGACAGTTTTTTTAATCATAAGTCCTAAACCACACATGCAAAATGGCTCATATTGCCTGGAGAAATGTTTGTTTCTGAGTTTTACCGAAAAATAATAATATTTTGGAAGGTTTGCAAAAACAAAAATGGTGTTTTACTCAATATGACAGTAATGTCTTAGAATCCTGAGATAATGAAAAAAAAGCAAAAAAAATGTATAACCGTCATACTAAATATGAAAGTTATATAAACATAACTCCAAAAACAAACATGCATTTTGTCTAAAAATACCTGTAATATTGTATCTATGTGAGTTTTACCAGAATCAGGTATTTTGGTAAGGTTTACAAATACAAAAGTTAGGTTTTACTCACTATGAAGTATACTGTCACATTCAATCTGACAGTTATGTAAACATAACTCCTAAACCACACATGCAAAATGGTTAATAACGCCTGAAAAAATAGTTTTTTTTTACTCAATATGACAGTTAAATGTGAAAGTTATATAAATATTACTCCAAAACCAAACATGCATTATGTCTAAAAATGCCTGTAATATTGTATCCATGTGAGTTTTACTAGAATCAGTTGTTTTTGTAAGTTTTGCAAATACAAAATACTGGTTTTACTCACTATGACAATATACTGTCACATTCAATCTGACAGTTATTTAAACATAACTCCTAAACCACACATGCAAAATGACTAATAATGCCTGGAAAAATGTATCTCTGTGAATTTTACTGGAAAAAAAATATTTTGTAAGGTTTGTAAAATTACAAGTTTGTTGTTTTTTACTCAATTTGACAGTATAACTCATACTAAATATGAAAGTTGTATAAACATAACTCCAAAACCAAGCATGCATGTGATTTTTACTAGAATCAGTGTTTTTTTGTAAGGTTTGCAAATACAAAAATTGGGTTTTACTCACTATGACAGTATACTGTCACACTCAATATGACAGTTTTTTTAATCATAAGTCCTAAACCACACATGCAAAATGGCTCATATTGCGTGGAGAAAAGTTTGTTTCTGAGTTTTACCGAAAAAAAATAATATTTTGGAAGGTTTGCAAAAACAAAAATGGTGTTTTACTCAATATGACAGTAATGTCTTAGAATCCTGAGATAATGGAAAAAAAAGCAAAAAAAATGTATTCCATCATAATTCCTAAACCAAACATGCAAAATAGCTAAAAATGCCTGTAAATTGAATCCATGTGAGTTTTACTAGAATCAATTGTTTTTGTAAGGTTTGCAAATACCAAAATTAGGTTTTACTCACTATGACAGTATACTGTCACACTAAATATGACAGTTATTAAAACATAACTCCTAAACCACACATGCAAAATGGCTAATAATGCCTGGATAAATGTATCTTTGTGAGTTGTAGTGGAAAACAATATTCTGTAAGGTTTGCAAAGACACAAGTTTGTTTTTTTACTTAATATGACAGTATAACTGTCATACTAAATATGAAAGTTATATAAACCTAACTCCAAAACCAAACATGCATTATGTCTAAAAATGCCTGTAATATTGTATCTATGTGAATTTTACTAGAATCAGGCGTTTTGGTAAGGTTTAAAAATACAAAAATTAGGTTTTAATGACAGTATAACTGCCACACGCAATATAAAGTTAAAGTACCAATGATTGTCACACACACAATAGGTGTGGCAAAATTATTCTCTGCATTTGACCCATCACCCTTGATCACCCCCTGGGAGGTGAAGGGAGCATGGAGCAGCAGTGGTGGCCGCGCCCCGGAATCATTTTTGGTGATTTAACCCCCAATTTCAACCCTTGATGCTGAGTGCTAAGCAGGGAGGTAATGGGTCCCATTTTTATAGTCTTTGGTATGACTCGGCCGGGGTTTGAACTGACTGTTTGAAAACTCCTAAACCACACATGAAAAATGGCTAATAATTCCTGAAATAATGCATCCTTGTGAATTTTACTCAAAACATATGCTTTTTTTAAGGCTAAACACAAAAAGTAGTTTTTTTACCTAATATGACCGTTATGTTCTTAAAATCCTGAGATAATGCGAAAAATGCAAAAAAAAATTATTCCATCATAATTACTAACCAAACATGCAAAATGTGTAAAAATGCCTGTAATATTGAATCCATGTGAGTTTTACTAGAATCAGTTGTGTTTGTAAGGTTTGCAAATACAAAAATTGGGTTTGACTCACTATGACAGTATACTGTCACACTCAATATGACAGTTTTTTAATCATAAGTCCTAAACCAAACATGCAAAATGGCTAATATTGCCTGGAGAAATGTTTCTTTCTGAGTTTTACTGGAAAAAAAATGTTTGTAAGGTTTGCAAAAACAAAAAGGAGTTTTTTACTCAATATGACAGTAATTTCTTAGAATCCTGAGATAATGCGAAAAAAGCAATAAACATGTCTTCCATCATAATTCCTAAACAAACATGCAAAATGTCTAAAAATGCCTGTAATATTGAATCCATGTGAGTTTTACTAGAATCAGTTGTTTTTGTAAGGTTTGCAAATACAAACATTAGGTTTTACTCACTATGACAGTATACTATCACACTCAAAATAAATGATAAATGATAAATGGGTTGTACTTGTATAGCGCTTTTCTACCTTCAAGGTACTCAAAGCGCTTTGACACTACTTCCACATTTACCCATTCACACACACATTCACACACTGATGGAGGGAGCTGCCATGCAAGGCGCTAACCAGCACCCATCAGGAGCAAGGGTGAAGTGTCTTGCTCAGGACACAACGGACATGACGAGGTTGGTACTAGGTGGGGATTGAACCAGGGACCCTCGGGTCGCGCACGGCCATTCTTCCACTGCGCCCCGCCGTCAAAAATGACAGTTATTGAAACATAACTCCTAAACCAAACATGAAAAATGGCTAATAATGCCTGAAATAATGCATCTTTGGGAGTTTTACTCAAAACATGCTTTTTTAAATCTTGCAAACACAAAAAGTATTTTTTTTTATTAAATATGACTGTAATGTTCTTAGAACCCTGAGATAATGCAAAAAAAGCAAAAAAAACATTATTTTTAAAATAACTCCTAAACAACACATGCAAAATGGCTAATAATGCCTGGAGACATGTATCTTCATTAGTTTTACTAGAAAAATTATATTTTGTAAGGTTTGCAAAGACACAAGTTAGTTTTTTATTCAATTCAACTTTGTTATAACTGTCATACTAAATATGAAAGTTATATGAACATAACTCCAAAACCAAACATGCATTGTGTCAAAAAATGCCTGTTATAGTGTATCTATGTGAGTTTTACTGGAATCAGTTGTTTTTGAAAGGTTTGCAAATAGAAAAAACAGGTTTTACTCACTATGACAGTGTACTGTCACACTCAATATGACAGTTATTTAAACATAACTCCTCAACCACACATGCAAAATGGCTAACTTTGCCTGGAGAAATGTATCTTTGTGAGTTATACTGGGAAAAAATATTTGTAAGAATTTCAAAAACAATAAGTAGTTTTTTACTTAATATGACAGTATTGTTCTTAGAATCCTGAAATAATGCGAAAAAAGCAATACAAATGTATTCAAACACAACTCCTAAACCAAAGATGTAAAATGTGTAAAAATGCCTGTAAATATGTGAGTTTTACTAGAATCAATTGTTTTTGTAAGGTTTGCAAATACAAAAATTTGGTTTTACACATAATGACAGTATAACTGCCACACTCAATATGACAGTTATTTTAACATAACTCCTAAACCACACATGAAACTTGTCTAATAAGGTGTGAAGAAATGTATCTTTGTGAGTTTTACTAAAAATATTTTCTTTTGTAAGGTTTGCAAAGACACAAGTTAGTTGTTTTTTTTACTCAATATGACAGTATAACTGCCACACTGAATATGACAGTTATTTAAACATAACTCCTAAACTACACATGAAAAATGGCTAATAATGCCTGAAATAATGCATCTTTGGAAGTTTAACTCGAAACATATGTTTTTTTAAATCTTGCAAACACAAAAAGTATTTTTTTCTGTTAAATATGACTGTAATGTTCTTAGAATCGTGAGATAATGTGAAAAAAGCAATACAAATTTATTTTAAAATAACTCCTAATCAACACATGTAAAATGGCTAATATTGCCTGGAGACATGTATCTTTGTTAGTTTTACTAGAACATTTTGTAAGGTTTGCAAAGACACAAGTTAGTTTTGTATTCAATATGACAGTATAACTGTCATACTAAATATGAAAGTTATATAAACATAACTCCAAAATCAAACATGCATTGTGTCTAAAAATGCCTGTAATATTGGATCTATGTGAGTTTTACTAGAATCAGTTGTTTTTGTAAGGTTTGCAAATACAAAAATTAGGTTTTACTCACTAAGACAGTATACTGTCACACTCAATATGACAGTTATTTAAACATAACTCCTAAACAACACATGCGGAATGGCGAATAATGCCTGGAGAAATGTATCTTTGTTAGTTTTTCTAGAATAATGATCTTTTGTAAGGTTTGCAAAGACACAAGTTAGTTTTTTTTACTCAATATGACAATATAACTGTCATACTAAATATGAAAGTTATATAAACATTACTCCAAAACCAAACATGCAATCTGTCTAAAACATGCCTGTATTATTTAATCTATATGAGTTTTACCAGAATCAGGTATTTTGGTAAAGTTTACAAATACAAAAATTAGGTTTTACTCACTATGACAGTATAACTTTCACATTCAATATGACAGTTATTTAAACATAACTCCTAAACAACACATGCAAAATGGCTAATAATGCCTGGGAAAATGTATCTTTGTTAGTTTTACTGGAAAAAAAATATTTTGTAAGGTTTGTGAAGACACAAGTTTGTTTGTTTACTTAATATGACAGTATAACTGTCATACTAAATATGAAAGTTATATAAACCTAACTCCAAAACCAAACATGCATTGCCCCAAGTGGAGGAGTTCAAGTACCTCGGAGTCTTGTTCACAAGTGAGGGAAGAGTGGATCGTGAGATCGACAGGCGGATCGGTGCTGCGTCTTCAGTAATGCGGACGCTGTATCGATCCGTTGTGGTGAAGAAGGAGCTGAGCCGGAAGGCAAAGCTCTCAATTTACCGGTCGATCTACGTTCCCATCCTCACCTATGGTCATGAGCTTTGGGTTATGACCGAAAGGACAAGATCACGGGTACAAGCGGCCGAAATGAGTTTCCTCCGCTGGGTGGCGGGGCTCTCCCTTAGAGATAGGGTGAGAAGCTCTGCCATCCGGGAGGAGCTCAAAGTAAAGCCGCTGCTTCTCCACATCGAGAGGAGCCAGATGAGGTGGTTCGGGCATCTGGTCAGGATGCCACCCGAACGCCTCCCTAGGGAGGTGTTTAGGGCACGTCCGACCGGTAGGAGGTCGCGGGGAAGACCCAGGACACGTTGGGAAGACTATGTCTCCCGGCTGGCCTGGGAACGCCTCGGGGTCCCACAGGAAGAGCTGGACGAAGTGGCTGGGGAGAGGGAAGTCTGGGTTTCCCTGCTAAGGCTGCTGCCCCCGCGACCCGACCTCGGATAAGCGGAAGAAGATGGATGGATGGATGGATGGCATTATGTCTAAAAATGCCTGTAATATTGTATCTATGTGAATTTTACTAGAATCAGGCGTTTTGGTAAGGTTTAAAATTACAAAAATTAGGTTTTAATGACAGTATAACTGCCACACGCAATATAAAGTTAAAGTACCAATGAGGGGCGGCATGGCGTAGTGGGTAGAGCAACCGTGCCAGAAACCTGAGGGTTGCAGGTTCGCTCCCCGCCTCTTACCATCCAAAAATCGCTGCCGTTGTGTCCTTGGGCGGGACACTTCACCCTTTGCCCCCGGTGCCACTCACACCGGTGAATTGAATGATGAATGATAGGTGGTGGTTGGAGGGGCCGTTGGCGCAAATTGCAGCCACGCTTCCGTCAGTCTACCCCAGGGCAGCTGTGGCTATGAAAGTAGCTTACCACCACCAGGTGTGAATGAATGATGGGTTCTACATGTAAAGCGACTTTGGGTACTTAGAAAAGCGCTATATAAATCCCAGGTATTATTATTATTATTATTGTCACACACACACTAGGTGTGGCAAAATTATTCTCTGCATTTGACCCATCACCCTTGATCACCCCCTTGGAGGTGAAGGGAGCATAGAGCAGCAGCGGTGGCCGCGCCCCGGAATCATTTTTGATGATTTAACCCCCAATTTCAACCCTTGATGCTGAGTGCCAAGCAGGGAGGTAATGGGTCCATTTTTATAGTCTTTGGTATGACTCGGCCGGGGTTTGAACTGACTGTTTGAAAACTCCTAAGTCACACATGAAAAATGGCTAATAATTCCTGAAATAATGCATCCTTGTGAGTTTTACTCAAAACATATGCTTTATTTAAGGCTAAACACAAAAAGTAGTTTTTTACCCAGTATGACCATAATGTTCTTAAAATCCTGAGATAATGTGAAAAAAGCAAAAACAATTGTATTCCATCATAATTACTAACCAACATGCAAAATGTGTAAAAATGCCTGTAATATTGAATGCATGTGAGTTTTACTAGAATCAGTTATGTTTGTAAGGTTTGCAAATACAAATATTGGGTTTGACTCACTATATATATATATATATATATGTGTATACTGTCACACTGAATATGACAGTTATTAAAACATAACTCCTAAACCACACATGCAAAATGGCTAATATTGCCTGGAGAAATGTTTCTTTCTGAGTTTTACTGTAAAAAAATATTTTGTAAGGTTTGCTTAAACAAAAAGTAGTTTTTTACTCAATATGACAGTAATGTCTTAGAATCCTGAAATAATGCGAAAAAAGCAATAAAAATGTATTCCATCATAATTCCTAAACCAAACATGCAAAATGTCTAAAAATGCCTGTAATAATGAATCAATGCGAGTTTTACGAGAATCAGTTGTTTTTGTAAGGTTTGCAAATACAAAAATTAGGTTTTACTCACTATGACAGTATACTATCACACTGAATATGACAGTTATTAAAACATAACTCCTAAACCACACATGCAAAATGGCTAATAATGTCTGGAGAAATGTATCTTTGTGAGTTGTACTGGAAAAAAATATTCTGGAAGATTTGCAAAGACACAAGTTTGTTTTTTTACTTAATATGACAGTATAACTGTCATACTAAATATGAAAGTTATATAAACCTAACTCCAAAACCAAACATGCATTATGTCTAAAAATGCCTGTAATATTGTATCTATGTGAATTTTACTAGAATCAGGCGTTTTGGTAAGGTTTAAAATTACAAAAATTAGGTTTTAATGACAGTATAACTGCCACACGCAATATAAAGTTAAAGTACCAATGATTGTCACACACACACTAGGTGTGGCAAAATTATTCTCTGCATTTGACCCATCACCCTTGATCACCCCCTGGGAGGTGAAGGGAGCATAGAGCAGCGGTGGCTGCGCCCCGGAATCATTTTAGGTGATTTAACCCCCAATTTCAACCCTTGATATTGAGTGCCAAGCAGGGAGGTAATGGGTCCCATTTTTATAGTCTTTGGTATGACTCGGCCGGGGTTTGAACTGACTGTTTGAAAACTCCTTAATCACACATGAAAAATGGCTAATAATTCCTGAAATAATGCATCCTTGTGTGTTTTACTCAAAACATATGCTTTATCTGAGGCTAAACACAAAAAGTAGTTTTTTACCCAATATGACCATAATGTTCTTAAAATCCTGAGATAATGTGAAAAAAGCAAAAACAATTGTATTCCATCATAATTACTAACCAACATGCAAAATGTGTAAAACTGCCTGTAATATTGAATCCATGTGAGTTTTACTAGAATCAGTTATGTTTGTAAGGTTTGCTAATACAAATATTGGGTTTGACTCACTATATATATATATATATATGTGTATACTGTCACACTGAATATGACAGTTATTAAAACATAACTCTAAACCACACATGCAAAATGGCTAAAAATGCCTGGAGACATGTATCTTTGTTAGTTTTACTAGAAAATGATCTTTTGTAAGGTTTGCAAAGACACAAGACAGTTTTTTTTTATTCAATATGACAGTATAACTGTCATACTAAATATGAAAGTTATATAAAAATAACTCCAAAACCAAACATGCATTATGTCTAAAAATGCCTGTAATATTGCATCTATGTGATTTTTACTAGAATCAGTTGTTTTTGTATGGTTTGCAAATACAAAAAATGGGTTTTACTCACTATGACAGTATACTGTCACACTCAATATGACAGTTTTTTTAATCATAAGTCCTAAACCACACATGCAAAAGGCTAATATTGCCTGGAGAAATGTTTCTTTCTGAGTTTTACTGGGAAAAAAAATATTTTGTAAGGTTTGCTTAAACAAAAAGTAGTTTTTTACTCAATATGACAGTAATGTCTTAGAATCCTTGTGGAGGGGGGGGGGGGGGGGGGGGGGGGGGTAGACCACTCGCCTGTGCATCGGCTGGGAACAAGTTTGTTTTTTTACTTAATATGACAGTATAACTGTCATACTAAATATGAAAGTTATATAAACCTAACTCCAAAACCAAACATGCATTATGTCTAAAAATGCCTGTAATATTGTATCCATGTGAATTTTACTAGAATCAGGCGTTTTGGTAAGGTTTAAAAATACAAAAATTAGGTTTTAATGACAGATTAACTGCCACACGCAATATAAAGTTAAAGTACCAATGATTGTCAACACACACACTAGGTGTGGCGAAATTATTCTTTGCATTTGACCCATCACCCTTGTTCACCCCCTGGGAGGTGAGGGGAGCATAGAGCAGCAGCGGTGGCCACGCCCGGGAATCATTTTTGGTGATTTAACCCCCAATTCCAACATTTGATGCTGAGTGTCAAGCAGGGAGGTAATGGGTCCCATTTTTATAGTCCTTGGTAGGACTCCGCCGGGAGGCAAAAACTCGGACATGGGAGGAGTTTGGGGAAGCCGTGGAAAACAACTTCCGGACAGCTTCGAAGCGATTCTGGTCCACCATCCGCCGCCTCATCTGGGATACAGACTGGCGGCTGAGACCCTGAAACAAGCCAAGGCCCAAATAGCCTCGGTCTGGGTTGACACCAGAGGTGGTGCGCCCTGCCCAGCCCCCGCTACCGATGATGGCCACCATGACCGACGCTGACGGAGGGACTGGTCCCCTGAGGTGGAGCAACGGGAGGGCCCGCGGGGGATGGTGACCCCGATCCCCTTCACCCCTCGTCACTGAACCACCCAGAGCGCAGAGGGGGGCACAACAGCGTGGCCCGTGCAGCAGGCTTGCAGACGACTCCATCCTGGAGGCTCCCTTGGTCCCGTCTCATCAGCCCCGCCCACGGGCAGAGACCTCGGCCAAACTCCCTCCTGCAGTCTGCAGCGCACAACCGTGTCCAGTCTCACCTGCAAGACAAAATTTAGTGGTTGTGGTACATAGAGAGGAGGATGTGCATTAAGTGGTTGTGGTACACAGAGAGGAGGATGTGCAAGTGCCTCCTGGCCCTACCGAGTCTGACAAATACTTACCTGGGGGGCCTCCCACCAAACCTCGGGACTCACAGTCGGAGGAGCGGGAGCTTGTGCCGCCTTCGCCGGCCCCGTCTCTCCCCAGCACGCCTCCTAGCTGGTCCAAGATCTTTTCTGGGATGCAAAAAACAAAAAATATAATTTCTGTCCCACAGTGCACAGACAAACCAGCCCACTAAGAAGCCCACCAGACACATTAGCACTACGTGGACTACGTGGACTGGGACCTGGCGGTGACGAAAAGGGTACGGGTCATCGGTGACTCAAACATCAGCCGTTCCCATCTTTCCAGTCCCTTGAACTGCAAATGGACAGCTACCCGGGTCGCTGCCAATGTGGAGAAGGTGGTCTTCTCCTTTGGCCTTAACAACAGGGAGCAGAAGACCAAGGAGACCACAGTCAAGCAGCTCCAAAAGGCCGTTAGGGTAGCCAAGACCCCTTTCCGCACGCCGAGGTTTCCGTTTCTGATTAACTTTTCAGATTTCTTGCCCGAGGAACACAAAAACAACCTCAGGCAGCTGAATAAGTATTTCAGGGACCACCACGACTTCATCCCAGCAGTGATTTTGAGACCAAGAGAGACAACATCCACTAGACTGAAGACAAGGCCAAAAAAATGCTGAATCACTGGCTTCAGCATTTAAGCTTGACGTCCCCATAAACCCGACCTCTCGGGGGCGGGGAGAATAAAAATGGCGTGAACTTGTCCAGACACTTTACACTTTACCCGCTCACAGCTCTCCCTCCCTTGACAAAGGCCTCAATTTCATCCCTTCCACAACCTCAATCGTGACTGGCACCATCAGGTGAAATATGACCTCCAGCAAAACCACAGGAGTGTCAAATTAGCGGCGTACTATGAGAAGCAGGAGGCTCTCAAACCGCTACCCTTCACCCCCAAGTCCAACTGGGAGCCCTCACCTGGACTGCTGCCTCCAGACTTCCATGTGATGGTCCTGGCTGATGAGATCCCCTCGCTCGGGTCGGGCTACGCACCTGCTATCACGGCCAACCTGACGTGAGACGTAGCCTGAGGAAAAATAAACATATTGTCATTAAGCCAGCTGACAAGGGAAGCGCAGAGTAATGTTGTGTCGTTCGCGAACGATTCGTTCGAATGAACGAATCTTTTGAGTGAACGTACTGAACCGAATCAATTCATGAACTGATTCGTTCCTTTTTCAGTCAGTTGAGCTCCGCCGCGACCATGCCGGTATGAGTGGAACTGTCGCATTCTGTGACTCACTGAACCCTCGACGTCGGCGAACGACGCAGCCAGCTACTCATCATGGGGGCGGGGGGAGGGACTGAGCGAACGATTCGTTCACCGCGTATTAACGACATGAATCACTCAGTGAACGACAGAATCAGGACTCGCGAACCTACTGACACAGAGAACTGACTGTGTCGCGGAGGAGGACGTCACATTGAGGCTCTCGTTCAGTCACTGTGCGCGTCGTTCATTGGGTGCTGAGGGCTTGTGTCGTTCGCGAACTGACACACACCGAGATCTGCCGCTGGGGAAGCTGTTACTGACTGACTCATGATTCGCCGACCTGCACACAGAACTGCTGTTGCAGAAGTGATTCAGGTTCACGTACTGAACTGTGCTGACTGTGGTGCTGTGTCAGTCACTCACTGCCTGGTGTACTGCATGCACAGAGCTGTGTGGGGACTCGCGTTCACCCTATTTGCTGCTTCTCCCGCGAATGTCTGCACTGTACTGTACTACGCACGCCCCCCTCCTATTTTTTTTTTTTTTTTTGGAGGGGGGGGATTCGGTGAACAAATTTTTTGAACGACTCAATTTAAGGAACTGATTCTAGTGATTCAGTACAGTCAAAAGAACTGCCGATCCCATCACTAGCGCAGAGATAATTATGGACACAGTTGAGGGACACCACCTACTACACCAGTGGTTCTCAAACTTTTTTTGTCATCCCCCACTTTGGACAAGGGGGAGTTTTCAAGCCCCACCTGCCCCCTTCACCCCAACAAAACGCTAATGCCAAGCTTAACATTTTCAAATTTATTGAACATCAAGTAACATGAAGTTGTATACATTCAAACTCAATAACATAAAATAACATCAAGTTCAATAATAAATAAAATAACTGTGCAGCTGTGGTATAACTTGCATCAAGTTCAATAATAAATAAAATAACTTGCATCAAGTTCAATAATAAATCAAATAAAAGTGTTATAACTTGCATCAAGTTCAATAATTAATCAAATAACTTGCATCAAGTTCAATAATAAATAAAATAAAAGTGGCACTTTGCAATCTTTGCAAAAAAAAAAAGGAGGAGCTATGCATTTGGCAAGACAGGGCAAGTGAACATGAGTTTTACAGTATTCCAGCATTAGTGGCTACAATGAGCCTGTTTACTGATGCAGCTTTTACCATGCGATTCTCCTGTTGACGGTACTCTGCCAGTTTTCTTTGAAAGAAATCAAGTGGCATATTGACGTGATTGGGGTGTGTGGTCTCGAGGTGTCACTTTAATTTGTTGGGTCTCATGCTGTCTGCTGCTAGCGGTTTTAGACTCAGAACACACAGGGGTCTCTCCTCTGCCCCCACCACCGCTGCCGTGAATCCAAGAGCAAGATACCCTTCATCATATTTTCTTTTCGGTTGGCTTTTTGGTTGATTAGGCCCGTCAGATTTTTGTTTTGTCTGCAGGCGCTGGCTCTGGCTCGACGACCTTTGAGGTGCGAGTCACAAATTTATCCATTTTGTGTAATTGTGGTCCACACATTAGCCTGCTACTCATCCGCGCTAGAGTTTGTTCCGCTTAGCCCCGCCCCCATTAGTTACTGTTGCTATGTCTGTCAAACTTTCGCTCCTACCTAGAAATTTAAAGCCTACAGGAAAAATAAGTAATTTACATTTATTTATATAGCGGATTTCACAGACAGAATCACAAAGTGATTTACAGTGTGTATAGAAAATGAAAGCATAGTAAAAAACAAGTCTGAGAATATAATTTAAAAAAAAAAAATTTAAAGTGAAATTTCCTCCCGTTCCTCGCGCCCCACCTGTCATGTCTCTATTCCCCCCTTTGAGAAACGCTGTACTACACACCTGGACGAACCCATTTATCCCCAAACCATCCCCATTGTTGAAAAAGTCATACAAAATCTATTACAAAAAAGATTTATTAATTCCAAGCAAAAAACTTACCTCTCGGGCGGATCAGACACTCGCCCCCGCAGGTTCTACAGTCTCCCAAAAATCCACAAGGAGCCACACAAGTGGAGCAGGCCCCACGAGATCCCTCCGGGCAGGCCCATTGTGTCGGACTGCGGCAGCGAGACCTATAGGACGGCAGAATTAATAGATCACTACTTGACACCACTCTCTATCAAACATAGCAGTTACCTCAAAGACACATATGACTTCATAGACAAGATCAAAACATCCATGATTCCTCTCATCACCACCCACTCTCCCACAGGTCGCCAGAAAAGTTAAAAACAACTTTCAGACCTTTGTGGAGAGTAGTGGGAAGCTGCGGGACCACTATTTGGTGTCGGCCTACCCCAAAAACCCAAACCTGGGTGAGCTGGCTTTGAGACCTGCCCTCGACTCGGAAAACCGCTCTCTTCCGCCACACACCGTGGCTCGTCAACCGCCACGGTGGTAAGATGTTCTGGCCGCTCTGCCGGATTGACCAGCACACTAAAAATTGTGTGTACGTAAGGGTGTAACGTGTACGTGTATTTGTATTGAACCGTTTCGGTACAGGGGGTTTGGTCGGAACAGAGGTGCACCAAACGCGTTTCCACACGGACATATTAAGTAGCGCACCGCAAGGACGGACATAAGTAGTGTACTGCACGTTGTGTAAACAATGCACACCGAGGCACAACACACGGCATGCTAGCAACGACCGGGCTATGGCAACATGTAAAAGCCAGAGCTGGAAGACCCTCTTGCCTCGTTAAGATCTCCCGTTTGGGAACACTTTGGCTTCGCCGTGCGATACAATGGAGGACGAGAGGCGGACAAAGCGAGAGCGGTTTGCCGACATTGTTCAGCAGCAGTAGGGTATGCTTCTGGCGACACGTCGAACATGCTAACCCATTTGAAGCAGCACCGCCCCCAAGTGAACATCGCTTCAACGAAGAGAAAGACGAGCGTGGTGCAAACACAGCTATCCACAGCATTCAAGCAGCCTCTCCTCGGCGAGTCAGGCAGGGCTAAAGCAATAACAAATGTTTTTATAGCAGCAGATTTAAGACCATATTGCATTAAAAACTAGATTTTGACCCACTTCTATGGTGGAAGAACAATGAGCCAAGTTAGCCAGGCACTACCTCGCCATACCTGCTACCTCCATGCCCAGTGAAAGGGTATTTTCCACAGCTGGAGACATTGTAACTGCAAGCAGGTCTGCTCTTCCTGCAGATAATGTGGATAAACTGATTTTTCTGGCAAAATAACATGAAGATTGAGTGAAAGTCACCAGGGTTAAAGGCTTGGGGGAAAAAGAAAAGTTAATCTGAGGCTGAGTTGACTTGAAACTGTTTAATGTTGCACTTTTTATATGTAGAAGACAAGTTTTGTCATTTTATTTAATCTGAGCAACAACTTGAAGCAGTTTAATGTTGCACTTTATGTGTAGAAATGTTGCACTTTATATGTAGAAAGGTTTTGTTAAGAAACCAATTCTGAGCCTTATCTTATTTAGTTTTTATTTTATATATTTTGACCACATTAACCCTGGCAGTCGACCCTGTGTGTATATGTATGTTATTGTTATCCTTAGCATTCATGACTGCCTGCTGTTGCACTGATCAGCCTAGTTGTGGCTCACATCTATCGTCACAGCTATTTCTATTTTTGGGCAGAATTATTATAGAGTTATTATATGTTAAAAGGATAAAGCCATTGTCTACAAATTTGGTAAATAAATAACCGGAAAATGTATATTTTGTTGTTTTCTTACTGTACCGAAAATGGTACGTACCGAACCGAGATTTTTGTGTACCGTAGCACCCTTATGTGTACATCATCTCTTGCCGACTATGTCACACTTATGTACGTGGGCGAAACGGACAATGCTGTCATCACTAGATTTAACCAACAGAAGTACATCGTCCGGCATAAGAACACGAGTACTCACCTGGTGCAGCATTTAATCCAGCACAGGTGGGCCTCCGTCCGGCCATGTGTGGTGGAAGTCAATTCCAAATGGAACGTCACCCAACGTATGTGGGCGTAGCGCCTCTGGATCACCAGGCTGGGACCAGGCATCCGGGGGGCTTCAATGAGGCGTGAGTGTGAGCCGGGCAGACTATCGATGGACAGCACACACCCTTCTTACTTCTCTTTTCCTTCTATCGCCCCAACCCCAACGCCTAGCCCTAACCTTAACCAACCTTTCTACTTTTTCTTTGGCTTAACCCTAACCTAACTTCTAACCTCTAACCCAGTTCCAATTCCTTTGAACCTAATGGCAAAGCTGGTCTCCAGATGAAGGAAAATAAAAAAAACATTTCATTCAGCAAAAACTGTGGTGGGAGGACTCCTGCAACCAAACTCAAGGACAATACAGTAAAATAACTCAGGGTCCTTTATCTCGAGGACCTCTCTCCTACGATGCTCTTGTTTACCTACGGGTGAGCGCTTCCACAAATAAAACACCTTTGTGTCCTAGAGTTGATCACACAATAGACTTGGTCAAGTGTCCTCCGGTCATCCCAGAAGGTCAAAATCTTCTACACATGTCAAAGTCAGACAGAGCTGTCTCAGTGATAGGAAAGTTTAAGATAGATCCCCCACCTGTTGCTCCCAAACCAAAAATAATTCCTTCCAATGTCTCCCAGAGAAATGAAGCAGCCCTAGCAACAAACTCATCATATAGTCTCAAGAATGCAACAGATCCCAAAATTGCTCAAGTGGCTTTAGGGCCCAGGAACAACAGTGCTAGCTTCCGCAATTACTCACATTCTCATCCCAGCCAACATAAATTAGGGGAAACTAATCAAAAGCACAAAAGTCAACCCCAAAAATTATCCTGACGTGCTACTCAAGACAGCCCTAGAGTCGGAGAAACAGTCTTCTAAAAGCCTCAAACTCTTTTGCATATACAGTGATGATGGTTCCTGGGATGGGAGCAAACAGAAAAGAGGCTCTCGAGAAGCTGGGATTGCTCAAAGACGAACACATGTAAGCAGCAAAGGTCTTACCGAGTTGAAGAGCACCATCAGCTCAAAAGCGAGTTAGAGCATTAAGACACTACTTGGCATTGTGATCACGCAAAGAAAGGAAAGTTAAAGGAGCACCTCTTTCCTTAGTAGGAGCAACAATAACTGCAGTTTGTCCAAAATCCTCCTGTTCTGTTGCTATTCAAAGACAAATATGTTTGTATTCCCAAATTAGTCAGTTTTGGTCTGTCTTTGATGTCTTAAGGTATATTTAGTTTACACACAAGAGTTTGTTGATTGATGCAGGAAAGTACAGTATATAATATCCATGCTTAAGTATACAATACTTACTATTTACTACTTCTACTAAATGTTCAAAGGACTTCAATACTGCTTGGGAAATTCAGAGTTCATGTGTGTGCCTAAACTGGACTGTGGCAAATGTACAGTTCGTGATGTATGTCATTTTACTAAAGCCAAAGGAAAGTTAAGGACTCTTGTTAAAACGTTTTCCAAAAAGCTTGGCTTCATCATCTTACATCCTCCAGACTGAAAATTAAAGGCTATGTTTACCTTTTTTCACTTATCCATCCATTTTCTACAGCTTGTCCCTTTCAGGGTCGCGGGGGGGGGGTGCTGGAGCCTCTCTCAGCTGAATTCGGGCGGTTGGCGGGGTACACCCTGGACAAGTCGCCACCTCATCGCAGGGCCAACACAGATAGACAGACAAAATTCACGCTCACATTCACACACTATGGCCAATTTAGTGTTGCTAATCAACTTATCCCCAGGTGCATGTCTTTGGAGGTGGGAGGAAGCCGGAGTACCCGGAGGGATCCCACGCAGTCACGAGGAGAACATGCAAACTCCACACAGAAAGACACCGAGCCCGGGATTGAACTCAAGACCTTTGTATTGTGAGGCACATGCACTAACCCTGTGCTGCCTTTTTTTCCACTCATGTACAGTATAAGAAAAATGTTAATACATACATTGCTATAATGTTCTCAGTGTTGAGTATGAAACATCTATCTGGGAAACAGGTCATTTTGATGTTTCTGCGCAAGGCTTGGAAGGAGTCAATGAGGATCGTTGGCCCGTACTACTCATCTTACTCGTGGGTCTGCTGCTCTTCCATTATCTGATGAGCTTGAGCCCGACATCCGTATTAACTAAGCAGTCTGTCCTTTCTCTGCTTTCTACGCCATCAATGTACCTCAGACCACCTAACATGACTCGGTTTATCAACACAAAGATAATGAGTATCAGCAACATCGTCAATATACTGAAAGATTTATTAACACTGACTGTACATGTATTATGAAAAATTATTTTCAGCATTCTAACTGATAATGTTGATTGGTGTAAAGATGGTTACAGTTAGTTTTTACGCTAAAACTAAGTTTTACAGTTTTTAAGTAAAGGATTTATAGTAGCGCATCTCAATGAATTAGAATATGTGAAATTGGATGTCAGGACTTTAATTAAGACAAAGAGAACTAGTCAAGGCTCAAAAGGTTTTTGCAGCATATTTTTTTAATTTGTTCACAATATTGAACAGTTTGACACATTTCTCAAATTTGATGAGGTACTGAATTTGTTGTTTTAGATATTTAGATAATTAAGGGACACATTCTTGAAATATTTCTGTTTTTAGTGAATCTGAAGAGTAGGAGTTTCACTTTTTGAACTGAACTACTGAGATGAATTAGCTTTCAAAAAGATTCCACTTTATTGAGATGCACTACCAAATGACAGAGTAGTAATAACATGATGTAACACACCGATGGTCCAAAGTTGAAATCAATTCTGTCGCTGGCTTCCGTTATTGATGAGATTTGTTTTTTTTACGCCTGGTCTTACCAGTGGATGCGGGGACAGTCAGGGACTCCAGACGGAAGGGGCGGGGCATGGCAGACTCCATGCTTGTGTTCGCGCTGAGGAAGGAGGGGGAGTATGTGGCTGTGGGGAGGAGGCATTGTGATTGATGACTTACATTTATGAAGGCTGGATTATGCTCTAGCATCATGGTGCCGGTGGGATCGATGCCGGCTTGCAAAGAGTTGTGGTTGCTCACTTTTCTGGTTCCTTGTTCTGATGTGGATTTGTGTAGTTGTTCCAGCATACACACACCAAGCAGGTGTGCAATTTTGTATTCACATTTATATTACAGCCTCATTTTTAGTCTGTTTTTTAATTACAATGTTTATTAAGAATGTCAAAAGAATCGATTTTCAGATTAATCGCGATTCTTATTTGTAACGATTCTTACCGATTAAAAAAAATCAAAAAATTGTTTTCTGTGACTCAACCGCTTTGGTACAATTCTAATATCATTATTAATAAAAATGTGGTCAAATGGACAACATGGAAAGACAGAAGTATTACTAAACCTCATCATATTATTCATGTAAACTCATTTAAATCGTTGAATGAATTAGTTGATCAATAAATGCATATCCTCTGAAAGTATGTCTTTTAATAGCCATGAACTGGAAGATTCACTTTTTAATCAAGATACAATTAAGAAATGTATTAAAAGATTTTATGGAATAGTAAATGAACATCATACCAGAAATGCAAATGATGCATGTGTTCAGAAATGGATGATCGACTTAAACATTCTAGATGAAAGAGACATATCATGGAATGATATTTGGAAAAATGCCAATAAGCCCTTTAGAAGCATTAAAAATAAGCTCAGTCAATTTAAGATCTTGAATATATTGTATTTTACATCCCCTCAGCTGTTTAAAATTGGTGCAGTAGATAGCAAGTTATGTATGAAGTGTCAGGCAGCTGAGGGAACTCTTGTTCATTTATTGTGGGAATGTCAGAGAATAAAAGAGTTATGGTTGAAAACAACAAAAGAAGCAATCACATTACTAAATATAAACATCCCAATGACACTGCAAACTTGTATTCTTGGTGATCTACATCAATTTCGTAACGTGTCATCAAAAAGTAAAAATGCATTTATTTTAATTTGCATCATAACAAAAATGGTAATATTAAAAAAATGGATAGATGTTGATAGTCCAACTCCTACTGACTGGTATACACACATAATAAATACTAACTGGTATACATATGGAGAGGATATCAGTACAAAGAACTGCATTTAGCTTAGATAATAATGAGCCATATATTGGAATATGGGACCAATTATTTACATTTGTTTCAACTATTAAATGAACCTAAAATATGACTCATTTTATCTTTGTGGAAAATATTGGACACAATGTGTTGTCAAGCTTATGAGATGCGATGCAAGTGTAAGCCACAGTGACACTATTGTTAATTTTTTTAATGTTTTTATTTTATTTTTTATAAATGGCTATAATTTAAATGAGGGATTAATCACTGCTATGTTGGAATTCTTATTAATATTGATACTGTTGTTGATATTATTCATTTTTGTTTGACTACTTTAGGATTGTTTTGTGTCATGTTTGTGTGTCCTCTCAATTACTCTGTTCATTGCTATTCTGAATGTTGCTGGGCCGGGTTTGGTTTTGGAATTGGAATATTATTGTATTATTGTGTATTATTTTGTTGGACTGATTAATTTAAATAAAGATTGGAAAAAAATAGTTTTCGGGTTGTTGTTTTTTTTAAACAAAACCAGTTTACTTTTAAGTAATATAGACATTTATCAAAGCTGTTGATCTATTTTATGGAGGAATGTAGGTAATCATAGAACTGGCACCCAATTTGTACTTAAAAAGTATATACTTTGAATTGAGAATCGATTCTGAATTGAATCGTTACCCCCAAGAATCGAATCGAATCGTGTGGTGCCCAAAGATCCACAGCCCTACTTATTATACATTTTATAATTATGTGTTATTTTTTTTTATAATTATTATTTGTGTAATTTGTCTGTATTGTTGAAATGCTCTTGTGCCACAGAGTTTTTTAAGTGAGGGAAAATCTAAACTAACGTTACTGTCAAAGCATGACCCTATGGGATGTTAACTATGAAAAACAACAAAAACTAAATCATAGTCAATATTTCAGGATAATTCTCACCAACAGAGAGTTATTGGTGTAAATATTAACTATTCTGATCCACATATCGTGTAACTGTTATCAGTGATTAGTTCCTTGTTTTAAAAAAAATTGTTAAAAAGAAAAATAGGGCTGTCAAAATTAAGTCAACTCATGAATCACATGAGTTGACTAAATTTTGACAGCCCTATTGGAAATCACAAAAAATATTAATCATGAACACACTTAGATTAATCTTTATAATTACTCTTTAGAAAATTATTGAGGTGGTCTCGCTGGCAAATGTCACTCTTTAGATAAGGGTGTCACCAAGTTTTGTGACGTGCAATGTTTAAAAACGTTCCTGAATGAAATTCTGACAATAAAACGTAACAAATATCGGGTTTTTTCTTAAGATATTTTAAATTATGCAGGCGAGTTATCACCCGTTATTGATCATGATTTACCCAAATTACAAAATGGGATTAATCTGATTTAAAAAAGTAATCATTTGACAGCCCTAAAAAATAACTATAATGACGAGATTGTTTTTTTTAACGGCTCTTTGAAAGTTAAGGCTCCTCAGGGGCCATAAATCTCATCTCCATTGCTCAAACTCACCAAGCACCGCTCTCTAGCTGTTCAGGACAGAATTGCACACCACGTTGGCAACCCAGATGAAGAGCTATAATCCAGGCTTTAAAGTTTGAAGACAATCTTACCGTGTCCCTTGGTTGTTTGGCCCCCAAGAAGCTGGTTGGCCCTCTTTGACCTAAAGTAGGTGTTGGCGATGTTCTCACTGTCACTGCGATCCAGCATCTGCTTGTACCTGTCGTCGTCCACCTACTCAGATCAGACGCATGTCAAACCTCCCTAAACTAGTCCCAACCGTTAGTAAAAATGCTCGTTTGGGCCTTTTCAGTTTTTAAATGATTCTAAAGTAAATTTTCTGACGAGTGATGTCATCCAGAATTCCAACGCCCCCACCTCGTCAAAACATCCCCAAACCAGTCTCAACCATTTGTACTTTGTTTATGCTGCAAAATGTATTTGTCTAACTATTATAGGTTTTAATTTAATTAACATTTAAGGTTTGTTATTAACGTGTTATTAATCATAACTATGTCAAAATCTACCCAAACTTCTCCCAAACGTTTGTACTGCAAATCTTTTTTGTCTATTATAGTTTTTAATTAAATAACATTTTATGGTTTGTTATTAGCGTGTTATTAATTATAACTATGTCAAAATGTCCCCAAACTTGTCACAATCATTTGTGCTGCGACATTTTATTGTCTATTATAGTTTTTCATGTTTATGGTTTGTTATTAACGTGTTATTAATCATAACTATGTCAAAATCCCACCAAACTTGTCACAATTGTTTGTACTACAACTTTTTTTTGTCTATTATAGTTTTTAATGTTTATGGTTTGTTATTAATCATAACTATGTCAAAAATCTACCCAAACTTGTCACAATCGTTTGTGCTGCAACATTTTTTGTCTATTATAGTTTTTATTAAATAACGTTTTATGGTTTGTTATAAACGTGTTATTAATCATAACTATGTCAAAATGTCCACAAACTTGTCAATTGTTTGTGCTGCAACATTTTTTGGTCTAACTATTATAGTTTTTAATTAAATAATGATTTATGGTTTGTTATTAACGCGTTAACTATGCCAAATCTCCCTAAACTTGTCACAATCATTTGTGCTGCAACATTTTTTTGTCTAACTATTATAGTTTTTAATTAAGATAAAATTAATGGTTTGTTATTAACGTGTTATTAATCATAACTATACCCTAACTATGTCAAAATCTCCCTAAACATGTCCCAATCGTTTGTGCTGCAAATTTTTTTTGTCTATTATAGTTTAAATTAAATAAACTATAATAACAATATTAACGTGCTATTAATCATAACTATTTCAAAATTTCCCCAATTCTGTGACAATCGTTTGTGCTGCAATTTCTTTATCTAACTATTGTAGTTTTTTAATTAAATAACGTTTTATGGTTTGTTATTAGCGTGTTACTAATCATAACTATGTCTCAATCTCCCTAAACTTGTCAATCGTTTGTGCTGCAATTTCTTTATCTAACTATTATAGTTTTTAATTAAATAACGATTTATGGTTTGTTATTAATGTGTTATTAATCATAACTATGTCAAAATCTACCCAAACTTATCCCAAACGTTTGTGCTGCAAATTTTTTTGTCTATTAAAGTTTTTAATTAAATAACGTTTTATGGTTTGTTATTAAGGTATTATTAATTATAACTATGTCAAATTGTCCTCAAACTTGTCACAATCGTTTGTGCTGCAACATTTTTTGTCTATTATAGTTTTTAATTAAAAATAAAGTTTTATGGTTTGTTATTAACGTGTTATTACGCATAACTGGAACTATGTCAAAATGTCCCCACACTTGTCCCAATAGTTTGTGCTGCGACATTTTATTGTCCATCATAGTTTTTAATTAAATAACGTTTTATGGTTTGTTATTAACGTGTTATTAATCATAACTATGTCAAAATCTCCCCAAACTTGTCACAATTGTTTGTATTGCAACTTTGTTTTGTCTATTATAGTTTTTATTTAAATAACATTCATGGTTTGTTATTAACATGTTATTAATCATAACTATCAAATCAAATCAACTCAACTTTATTTATAAAATAAAGAAAATTTATTAAATTTATACATTTAAAAATTTGCCACAGGGGTAGCCAAAGTGCTGTACATTGGGCAGGTTAAAAGATAACACAAGAGAAACGAGCAAGCACAACACAACGCAAACAGCGCACGATGAAAAAAATAAAATAAAAAATAAAAAAAACAGGTTCACAGCAGGTGCATTGTGGGACGCCATAGCAAGATGGAGATCACTCAGTGTTAAAAGCCAAGGAATAAAAGTATGTTTTTAAGAGCGATTTAAAAACAGGAAGAGAGGAGGCCTGTCTAACACTTAACTTGGGAGCAGTCGACTTGGGAACGACTGCTCCCAAGTCGTTCCAGAGCTTAGGAGCAGCAGCGGCGAAAGCTCTGTCACCTCTAAGCTTCAGCCTTGTGTCAGGGACCGCCAATAGCAGCTGATCGGCTGATCTTAGAGATCGGGGGGGGGCAGTAAGGCTGAAGGAGGTCGGAGAGATATGTTGGAGCGAGGTTGTTTAGACATTTAAAAACAAATAGTAGGAGTTTAAAATTGATTCGGTAACGCACAGGGAGCCAGTGAAGGAACGCTAGTATAGGGGTGATGTGCTCACGCCTGCGGGTCTGTGTTAGCAGACGAGCAGCAGAGTTCTGCACGAGCAGCAGGCGGGCGAGGGAGGCCTGGATAATGCCTACGTACAGTAGTCAAGACGAGTCGAGATAAAGGCGTGGATTAATTTCTCAAGTTCATGTCCTGACAGAAACGGTTTCACTTTCGCTATTTGGCGTAGTTGATAAAAGCTTTTTTGTACGACGCTGCTGATTTGTTTTTCGAACTTAAATTCTGAGTCGAACTTTAACCCCAGGTTTGCAACACAGTCACAGATACGGGGACAGAGTGCCGAGGTCCACGTTGGGGGAGGGAGAGCGACTTGGACCGAACAACATAACTTCTGTTTTGTTTTCATTTAGGCTCAGGAAGTTAACTGAAAGCCAGGCTTTAATGTCGTGCAGGCAGTCAATAAGACGTTGGACCGTGGTATTTTTTGCCATGGGAAAGTAGATCTGGCAATCATCGGCATAAAAATGAAATGCAATACCGAACTTCCTGAAAACAGAACCGAGGGGGAGAAGGTAAAGTGCAAATAAAATTGGGCCAAGGATTGAGCCCTCGGGGACCCCATGTCATAGAGGAGCTGTGGAAGACATAAAACTGTCTACTTTTACACAAAAACTCCTGTCAGTTAGGTACAACCGGAACCAGTTGAGGGCGGCGCCCTTAATGCCCACACATGTCAAAACTAGGTCAAAATCTACCCAAACTTGTCACAATCGTTTGTGCTGCAACATTTTTTTGTCTATTAGTTTTTAATTAAATGACATTTAGGGTTTGTTATTAACGTGTTATTAATCATAACTATGTCAAAATGTCCCCAAACTTGTCAATCGTTTGTGCTGCAAAATTTTTTTGTCCAACTATTATAGTTTTTGATTAAATTACATTTATGGTTTGTTAAACGTGTTATTAATCATAACTCTGTCAAAATGTACCCAAACTGTCACAATCGTTTGTGCTGCAACATTTTTTGGTCTATTATAGTTTTTAATTAAATAACGATTTATGGTTTGTTATTTATTAACATGTTATTAATCATAACTAGACCCTAACCATGTCAAAATGTCCCCAAACTTGTCAATCGTTTGTGCTGCAACATTTTTTGTATAACTATTATAGTTTTTAATTAAATAACATTTATGGTTTGTTATTAACGTGTTATTAATCATAACTATACCCTATGTCAAAATCTCCCCAAACATGCCCCAATCGTTTGTGCTGAAAAACTTTTTTGTCTATTATAGTTTAAATTAAATCAACTATAATAACAATATTAACGTGTTATTAATCATAACTATGTCAACATTTTCCCAAACTTGTCACAATTGCTTGTGCTACAACATTCTTTTTTGTCTATTATAGTTTTTAATTAAATAACATTTTATGGTTTGTTATTAATGTGTCACTAATCATAACTATGTCACAATCTCCCTAAACTTGTCAATCGTTTGTGCTGCAATTTCTTTATCTATTATAGTTTTTAATTAAATAACGATTTTTATGGTTTGTTATTAATGTGTCACTAATCATAACTATGTCACAATCTCCCTAAACTTGTCAATCGTTTGTGCTGCAATTTCTTTATCTATTATAGTTTTTAATTAAATAACGATTTTTATGGTTTGTTATTAACATGTTATTAATCATAATTATGTCAAAATGTCTCCAGACATGTCACAATCATTTGTGCTGCAACATTTTTTTGTCTATTATAGTTTTTAATTAAAAAAAAGTTAAATGGTTTGTTATTAGCGTGTTATTAATCATAACCAGACCTTAACTATGTCAACATCTCCCCAAACTTGTCACAATCTTTTGTGCTGCAACATTTTTTGTCGATTATAGTTTGTAATCAAATAATGTTTTATGGTTTGTTAACGGATTATTAATCATAATTATGTCAAAATCTCCCCAAACCTGTCAATCATTTGTGCTGCAACATTTCTTTGTCTAACTATTAGTTTTTATCTTATTAACAATTTTTATGGTTTGTTATTAAATTGTTATTATTGTTATGTCAAAATGTCCCCAAACTTGTCACACTCGTTTGTGCTGCAAAAATTGTCAATTGTTGTTTTTAATTAAATAACGTTGTATGGTTTGTTATTAACGTGTTATTAATCATAACTAGAACCCAACTATGTCAAAATGTCCCCTCACTTGTCCCAATCGTTTGTGCTGCAACATTTTTTTGTCTATTATAGTTTTTATCAAATTACGTTTTATGGTTTGCTATTAACGTGTTATTAATCATAACTATGTCAAAATGTCCACAAACTTGTCACAATCGTTTGTGTTGCAACATTTTTTTGTCCAACTATTTAATTAAATGATATTAATAGTTTGTTATTAACATATTATTAATCATTACTATGTTAAAATATCCCCAAACTTGTCACAATTGTTTGTGCTGCAACATTTTTGGTCTATATTGTTAATGTATTAACGTTTTATGGTTTGCTATTAGCGTGTTATTAACCATAACTAGACCCCCAACTCTGTTAAAATCTACCCAAACTTGTCACAATCGTTTGTGCTGCAACATTTTTTGTCTAGTATAGTTTTTAATTAAATAACGATTTTATGGTTTGTTATTAACGTGTTATTAAACATAACTAGACCCTACATATGTCAAAATGTCGCCAAACTTGTAACAATCGTTTGTGCTGCAGCATTTTTTTGTCCAACTATTATAGTTTTTAATTAAATTACATTGATGGTTTGTTATTAATGTGTTATTAATCATAACTATGTCAAAATGTCCCCAAACTTGTCAATCGTTTGTGCTGCAACATTTTTTTTTCTAGTATGGTTTTTAATTAAATAACGTTTAAACAAAGCACAAACGATTGGGATTGATTTGGAGAGATTTTGTCATAGTTAGGGGTAAATTATGATTAATAACACGTTAATACATCAAAAACTATAATAGACCAAAAATGTTGTAGCACAAACAATTGGGACAAGTTTGGGGAGATTTTGGCATACAGGTAGTTTGGGTCTAGTTATGATTAATAACACGTTAATAACAAACCATAAAACGTTAATACATTAAAAACTACAATAGACAAAAAAATGTTGCAGCACAAATGATTGTGACAAGTTTCGGGAGATTTTGACATAGTTGTGTTCTAGTTATGATTGCTAACACGTTAATAACAAACCATGAAATGTTATTTAATTAAAACCTAATAGACAAAAGAAAGCTTGTAGCACAAACGAAGTACAAGCGATTGGGATTGATTTGGAGAGATTTTGTAATTTTTATGGGGTCAATTATGATTAAAAACATGTTAATTACACTTTAATAACAAAAGCATAAAACGTTAGTAACTTAAAAACTTTAATAGACAAAAAAAAACACAACCAATTGGGATTGATTTAGGGAGCTTTTGACAAGGGGGGAGCAGGTTATGAATATTGAAGCGTTAGCAACTTCAAAACTATTAGCATATGCACAAACGGAACACGTTTGGGGTGATTTTGACAAGGTGGATGACATCACTATTGAGAAAATGTATTTTAGAATAACTTAAAAACTGTAAAGGCACAAACAAAAATGCTTGCAGCACAAACGACTGGGACTCATTTGGAGAGCCACTTTCACACAGCAAGTGAAACTCACCACTAACGCTTCTGTCTCAGCAGCCAGGCTTCTGGGAGGGGAGAGCTTTGGAGCCACTGCTGTGGAGGAGAAAGACACCAGGAACATGTTTTATTCGGGACGTCCTTGGGATTTCCTGCTTCTCACCTGTAGGCAGCGTCGTCCTCTGGACCGTCACATCTGGAAGTCTCCAGGTGACGCTCTCCTCGTCCCAGACGGCCTCTATCTTCAGGCGGTCCAGGCTGCTGTAGTTGCAGTCGCGGCGCACCAGGGGGGTCATCCTCTCCAGCAGGCCATGCAGGAGCTGTCCCTCGCGCTCCAGGCGGCGGATGGTGGCCAGGTAGTCATTCCTCTCCTCCTCAAACTCGGCCTGCAGGTCACGGATCTCCAGTTTTGCCGCTTTGAGCTGAAAACAAATCATGTTTCATAAGCTGCTTGTCAGATTGTGTTGGTCTATTTACTGAAGTGAGACAAACAGACCTTTCCCTGGACCTTGAGCAGCATCTGGCCTTTGGCGTGGACCTCCTCCTGGATGGAGTCGTAGACGCTGAAGAGCACGTTGTCGCTCTCCTCACTGTTTTCAGACAAAGCTTTGACAAGTTGAGCTTTCCTCTGATCAGCCACCTTCCTTCTCTGTCGCTGTCGTTGCTGGAATTCTTTGTTTCGGGCCTGCTCCCCACCGACCACCACCTGCTCCAACCTCTGCAGCCTGCCGGAAGAGGACACAGAATAGATAAATAACTGGGCTGTCAAAAAACATAGATTTTCGAATGAATCGTGATTCTTACTTGTAACTATTCTTAATCAATTAAAAAAATTTAAAATATATATATACATACATACATCAGTGACGTGCGGTGAGGTTCATGGCTGGTGAGGCACTGACTTCATCACAGTCAGATTTACAAACATATGTACCCTAAAGAGTATCTTATTCACCATTTGATTGGCAGCAGTTAACGGGTTATGTTTAAAAGCTCATACCAGCATTCTTCCCTGCTTGGCACTCAGCATCAAGGGTTGGAATTGGGGGTTATTAAATCGCGTGGTTGGGGCGGGGGGCGTGGTTGGGGCATGGTTAAGAGGGGAGGAGTATATTTACAGCTAGAATTCACCAATATATATATATATATATATATGTGTGTATGAAATACTTGACTTTCAGTGAATTCTAGCTATATATATATTTATTTATTTTATTATATATATAAATAAAAGAAATACTTTACTATTTCAGTGTTCATTTATTTACACATATACACACACATAACACTCATCTACTCATTGTTGTACTTGAAAGTACAATGTAATACAATTCCTGGGCAATGGCACCTATCAAATACACAGTAATGAAAACACAGTTGTTCTACTAACTGTACTGTGTGTTATGAGAGTAGAGTGTGTGTGTGTGTGTGGCCCTTTAATAGGTGACAGCATGTGAGGTGAGTGATGTCAGTGAGTGTGTGGGCGAGAGAAGAGAGGGAGCGGTAGCGTAAATGTGGGGAGGGACTAGTTGGTTTTGCGTTGGATTGGCTGTGTGCAAGCAATCAATTAAGCAAGATTTGCAACTAATCGCTGGACTCATCATTCACCCTAAAGTCGTCCGCTGTGGAGACCCACTGCCGGGTAAGGTGAAGGGTGTTGCCCCAAGCATACATCGGCCCTGGAGAAGTGTCTCCCCTGCGCTCTTAGACTATGGTCTCGTTCTTCTGCTTCGTCTCCTTGTGTGCGCACACTGGACTCAGGTCCACATGGAGCTGGAGGGGGCGTGGCCTCCAGTTCCGGCTGAATTCCGGGAGATGTTCGGGAGAAAATTTCTTCCGGGAGGTTTTCGGGAGAGGCGCTGAATTTCGGGAGTCTCCCGGAAAATCCGGGAGGGTTGGCAAGTATGCTTCTTATGAAATAACTTTTTTAAATAGATTCAATCTTGCACGTGGAAAGTTTAAGTGTGGGCTTTAGTTGATATAACACTCCCGTCAGGGGTTGCCGTGCATTCTACGGCGGGGGTGCAGGAGGCGAGCCTCAGCCAGTGCGTCTTTTGCAGCCGTTTTATGATCGCTCAGCACAAGAAATACGTTACACACATACAGTTGTTGACAAAATACACTGTACATTATATACCTCAGCTAACTAAACTATGGAAATGTATAATATAATTCATATGCTGGTTAGCGCCTTGCATGGCAGCTCCCGCCATC
Source organism: Nerophis lumbriciformis (assembly GCF_033978685.3). NCBI lineage: Eukaryota > Metazoa > Chordata > Actinopteri > Syngnathiformes > Syngnathidae > Nerophis > Nerophis lumbriciformis. Next base: position 43,311,648 of record NC_084550.2, on the reverse strand, counting down.
AGTGTGTGAATGTGTGTGTGAATGGGTGAATGTGGAAATACTGTCAAAGCGCTTTGAGTACCTTGAAGGTAGAAAAGCGCGATACAAGTATAACCCATTTATCATTTATATAGCAATACGGTCTCACTGCACAGCAGACCAGCAGTTAGCCGAGTCCGCAATCCATGGTGAGGCACAACGCAGTGACGTGCCTCAACTGGCTGCTGTTCACCGCACCGTCTCTTCTCAGTATTTGAACGGCAAATGTGAAAATTCAGCGATTTTAAATAAAAAATAATCTAAAACGGGTGAAGTTAAATGGAAAATAACTTTATAGTATAATCACTGGATACATATAACAATTTAATAAAAAAATTGTCTTTTTAAATTTTTTTTCTTTCTATGATGGCAGGTGAGGCAGGGCCTCACCTGCCTCTAGTGACTGCACGTCACTGACATACATACATATAATTTGTATGTATTTTAATTATTTTTCTTAAAAAAATAATATAAATATAATACATTTTATTTTTTGCTCAAATGTCTAAACGAAAATACCAAATACGTAATGTTTTTTAAATGTTTTACTTGGAACTACTCTTAATCAATTAAAAAAATACAATTCAATTAAAAAATATGTACATACATCCATCCATCCATCCATCCATCTTCTTACACTTGGTGACCCTAACTGGAAACGTGTCCGACTTACTGCCGGCAATGCGGACCAAGCTCTGACACTGATCGTACAGGGAGCGGACCGCCACAATCAGACAGTCCGATACCCCATACTCTCTGAGCACTCCCCACAGGACCTCCCGAGGGACACGGTCGAATGCCTTCTCCAAGTCCACAAAGCACATGTAGACTGGTTGGGCAAACTCCCACGGACCCTCAAGGACCCTGCCGAGAGTTTAGAGCTGGTCCACAGTTCCACGACCAGGACGAAAACCACACTGTTCCTCCTGAATCCGAGGTTCGACTATCCGGCGTAGCCTCCTCTCCAGTACATCTGAATAAACCTTACCGGGAAGGCTGAGGAGTGTGATCCCACGATAGTTGGAACACACCCTCCGGTTCCCCTTCTTAAAGAGAGGACCACCCCGGTCTGCCAATCCAGAGGTACCGCCCCCGATGTCCACGCGATGCTGCAGAGTCTTGTCAACCAAGACAGCCCCACAGTATCCAGAGCCTTAAGGAACTCCGGGCGGATCTCATCCACCCCAGGGCCTTGCCACCGAGGAGCTTTTTAACTACCTCAGCAATCTCATCCCCAGAAATAGGAGAGCCCACCACAGATTCCCCAGGCACTGCTTCCTCATAGGAAGACGTGTTGGTGGGATTGAGGAGGTCTTCGAAGTATTCCCTCCACCGATCCACAACATCCGCAGTCGAGGTCAGCAGAACACCATCCGCACCATTTACGGTATTGACAGTGCACTGCTTCACCCTCCTGAGGCGGCGGATGGTGGTCCAGAATCGCTTCGAAGCCGTCCGGAAGTCGTTTTCCATGGCTTCCCCGAACTCCTCCCATGTCCGAGTTTTTGCCTCCGCGACCGCTGAAGCCGCACACCGCTTGGCCTGGCGGTACCTGCCCGCTGCCTCCAGAGTCCTATGAGCCAAAAGAACCCGATAGGACTCCTTCTTCAGCTTGACGGCATCCCTCACCGCCGGTGTCCACCAATGGGTTCTAGGATTACCGCCACGACAGGCACCAACTACCTTGCGGCCACAGCTCCAATCAGCCGCCTCGACAATAGAGGCGCGGAACATGATCCACTCGGACTCAATGTCCAGCACCTCCCTCGTGACATGTTCAAAGTTCTTCCGGAGGTGGGAATTGAAACTCTCTCTGACAGGAGACTCTGCCAGACATTCCCAGCAGACCCTCACAATGCGTTTGGGCCTGCCAGGTCTGTCCGGCATCCTCACCCACCATCGCAGCCAACTCACCACCAGGTGGTGATCGGTAGAAAGCTTCGCCCCTCTCTTCACCCGAGTGTCCAAAACATGAGGCCGCAAATCCGATGACACAACTACAAAGTCGATCATGGAACTGCGGCCTAAGGCACATATGGACACCCTTATGTTTGAACATGGTGTTTGTTATGGACAATCTGTGACGAGCACAAAAGTCCAATAACAAAACACCACTCGGGTTCAGATCCGACCAATTTAATTAAAAAATATGTACATACACATATATATACATTTTCTTATTAATTTTTATAAAAAAATTTAAATCGATTTTATTTTTTCCTCAAATTTCTAAACAGAAATAGCAATGTGATGTTTTTAAAATGTTTTACTTGTAACTATTCTTAATCAATTAAAAAAAAAATCTATTTAAAAAAAATATATACACATATATAATTTTTTTAATACAATTTAATAATTTTTTTTTAATTTAATTTTTTGCTCAAATTTCTATACAAAAATATCAAATATGTAATGTTTATAAAATGTTTTACTTGGAACTACTCTTAAACAATTAAAAAATGTTTAATTCGATTTTTTTTTTTAAATATATATATACATTTTCTTATACATTTTAATTAAAAAAATTAAATCGATTTAATTTTTTCCTCAAATTTTTAAACAGAAATATCAAATATGTAATGTTTTTATGTTTTACTTCTATTCTTAATCAATGTAAAAAATTAAAAATCGATTTAAAAAAAATATATACACATCTTTTTTTTAATACAATTACTTTTTTTTTTAAATCGATTTTATTTTTTGCTCAAAGTTCTAAACAAAAATATCAAATATGTAATGTTTTTAAAATATTTCACTAATAAATAAAAAATAAATAAAAATCGATTAAAAAAAATATATACACATTTATTTTTTTATACAATACATTTTTTAAAACCAATTTAATTTTTTCCTCAAATTTCTAAACAAAAATATAAATTATGTAATGTTTTTAAAATGTTTTACTTGTAACTATTCTTAATCACATTAAAAAAAAATTATTAAAAAATAGAGATTTTTTTATCGATGTTTTTCAAATGTTTTACTGTAACTATTCTTAATCAATTAAAAAAATAAAAAATCGATTAAAAAAATAATATATATACATATAGTATATAATTTATATATAAATCGATTTTTTTTAATTGATAAAGAATAGTTACAAGTAAAACATTAAAAAACCTACAAAAACATAAGGATTTTTATGTCCTGTTTGGCTTTGGAGATAATTAAAATCGAATGTCCCCCGAAGGTTAAATTGTACTTTAATGAGGAAGCAAATATCCACTTGTTAAATGGAGGATACTGTCAGAATTGACGAGTTCTCCAAATACTGAAAGTTTAAGCAAATATTTTTTTGACCCTTTGGCGAGCTTGTCAAAATCAGCTGGAGACCCGTGCCCTGTGTGTGTTTTGGCCACATTTAGCATTCAGGCATTGCTGATGGGAGGACAGGTCCACAAACCTCTCTAGGGCTTCTTTCTGCTCCAGATCTCCAGGTGTCTCTGTGACTCCACCTGGACTTATTTGGACGGCGGCGGCGGCAGCAGGAGCAGCGTCACAGGGCACAGTCGACTGGATCAGCTGCACCGCAACCTAAAACCCAATTGTGATTTAAGACAATAATGAATGAAAAGATGATCTTTTATACAGGAAATAAGGATTGGACATGTTTTTGGGACGAATGTTCATCCCAAGTCATTTAATTTGGACCTCATCTGAGGTGTACTGGTTTGTGCTGCCGGGTGATGTCTGGGCGTTGAGATGGGAACGCTCCTCTTCTGTCACGCTGCTGGAGCTCACTTGTGTGAGGAGACAAAACAAAGTGGCACCAGCATGCACAGAGCTGCAGGCCAACACAACGTTCCTGAAGCTTATTCTAAACTCAGCGTTGTCAGGGGAAGGTTCCAGCGTACCGTTCTCTGGGGCCGAGCGCCCCCCGCTGGATTTGACTTTCTCCAGGTGAGACAGTTTGGTCTGGTAGGAGGAGCGCAGGGCTGCTATGTCCTCTTGCAGCTTGGCCTTGGACTTCTGCTCTGCGCTGAAGTCGGCCTGCAACCTGGCCAGCCTGTCTTCGTAGTCCTGAAGCCAGAGCAGTAAATGACCTTGGTGGACAACAATGGAGTGATATGTGGGCTTGGGAATACCTTTTTAATCTCTTTTTCACCCTCAGTGTTGCTAGGATGTTGCGTCTCTGCTGGAAGCCCTGACATGAGAGCTACAACACAGTAGAAAAAACACTATTCAAACTCATGGAAAAGGTTTATCTTAAAGGGGAACTGCACATTTTGGGGGGAATTTCGCCTATCGTTCACAATCATTATGAGGGACAAGAAGACAAAATCTTTTTATTTTTTTGCATTCCAACTTGTAAAAATTGGCTCGTTCTAGGTGGCTAGCAATGCAGCTAATGGGAGCAATAGATTCTACCTGTAAATCACTTTAAAAATGCATTCAAAAACCGTCAACAATACTTCATTTACATTATGTAACCTGTGTAATCAACATGCTGTACCAACATTGTTATTGTAAGAGTGAACATTAAAGGAACTCTTTTTCTAGCGTACTAACTGCTACGGTATTAGCTAACTATGGCAAGATGAGCTAGCTTTTACGTCAACACGAAACACGTTTGAGTTTGTAATGCACAAAATGTGATAGGACACCAATTTGTACTGAGTGAAAAACATGAACAATCATATTACAGTATCTGTAAAGTATTATTTCATAATTTGTTTGTACACAGCTAGACCGACAGTGTATGTACTGTAGTTGTAATAACACGCATGACAGGCTGCATGTATCATGATTAATATACAGTTTAGTCCAGCTGGCCGGGGACGTTTTTTTCCAGTTTATTTGGGTAAGCGTGTCTGTTACTACATTATATACTGTATATACTTGCAGTGTGTATATTGTACATATTACATATTGTTATGAGGTGTCGGTTACTACATTATATATATATACACTTGCAGTATGTATACTGTACATATTACATATTGTTATGAAGGTGTCTGTTACTACATTATGTATATACATGATATATCTATTTATATATATATATATACACATATACATATATACATATACATATATACATTTTATATATATATACATATGTATATGTATATATATATATATGTATATATATATACATATACATATATATATATATATATATACCAGTGACGTGCGGTCACTAGAGGCAGGTGAGGCGGGGCCTCACCTGCCATCATGGAAAGAAAAAAAATGTAAAAAGAAAGAAAAAAAATATTAAATTGTTATATGTATCCAGTGATTACACTATAAAGTTATTTTCCGTTTAACTTCACCAGTTTTAGATTATTTTTATTCAAAATCTCTGAATTTTCACATTTGCCGTTCAAATACTGAGAAGAGACGGTGCGGTGATCAGCAGCCAGTTGAGGCACGTCACTCAATTGTGCCTCACCATGGATTGTGGACTCGACTAACTGCTGGCCTGCTGTGCAGTGAGACCGTATAGCTATATGATTTATATTATACATTTCTATAGTTTAGTTAGCTGAGGTATATAATGTACAGTGTATTTTGTCAACAACTGTATGTGTGTAACGTATTTCTTGTGCTGAGCAATCATAAAACTGTTGCGAAGACGCACTGGCTGAGGCTCGCGTAATCCCGCCTCCTGGTGCCGGTTATTGCACCTCCGCCGCAGACTGCACCCCCGGCCGGAGCGCCACACCAACCAAAGCCCAAACCCTCCACGTGCAAGACCGAATCCACCCAAAAAAAGTCACTTAACAAGAAGCCAAAAAGTCCAAAAACAACATTGCTCGCGCCGGAGGAGCGTGAACGACTGCAGGGACACAACATTAGGTACACCTGCAGACTGCAGCACGGATTTCATATTTCATTCATTCACAACTCCTCCAACACGAACACCACTGTTACCGCACTTATAAGTAAAGGTAAGACCATAATAACGTTTTATTTTATTTTATTTGCTTTTTTGTGTGCTACAGTTTGTATGTGTAAAGTTAAAGTTGAGTTAAAGTACCAATGATTGTCATACACACACTAGGTGTGGTGAAATTTGTCCTCTGCATTTGACCCATCCCCTTGATCACCCCCTGGGATGTGAGGGGAGCAGTGGGCAGCAGCGGCGCCGCGCCCAGGAATAATTGTTGGTGATTTAACCCCCAATTCCAACCCTTGATGCTGAGTGCCAAGCAGGGAAGAATGCTGGTATGAGCTTTTAAACATAACCCGTTAACTGCTGCCAATCAAATGGTGAATAAGATACTCTTTAGGGTTCATATGTTTGTAAATCTGACTGTGATGAAGTCAGTGCCTCACCAGTCATGAACCTCACCGCACGTCACTGATATATACATATATATACACTTTTATTTGGTCAATAATTTATTTCATATTCAGTGTGTTTTAATGCACAAGTACACTTCCAACAATCTAATCTAATTTTCAGTGTTCCACATGAATTTCCAGACATGTTTCCCAGTTAGCAAGTTCCTACATTCATAATATGAACATGAACTCTGCATGTTGACTTACATGGAAGGTTAGCAGAGCCCAGCTGGCCTGAGATGAGGGCCCGTAACTTCCTGATCTCCTCCTGATACTCTCGCAACAGAGCATCCTTTGGGTCCTCGTTGATGCACGGTCGGTTCTGGATGCTTTTAGCGCGGT